>NC_135219.1:19359039-19383984 GCF_052324685.1 Brachyhypopomus gauderio
CATAGAGGGGGGGTTCCAGAGGATGTTGGCTGAGACAAGGGTCTCGGCTTTCTCCGTCCAGTTCAATACCAAGGTCAGCATCTCGTTAAACTCCTCAAAGTACTGCTCGGCCTGTCCCACAAGACGGAAAGAAAGGAGGTATCGATCAGGATGAATCCCATAAAATCACCAGGGAGCTCCACTATATGCAGCGTTCAGTGTTGTGATGGTAAACGTGCCCTTATCGGGTACTGCCCCAACACCTGCTCGGGGGGGCGTGAAGTGTTCAAGCGCGGCTCCTTAGGGGTTTTTCACCTTTTTGATGCGAATGGTTCTCCCTTCGGCCAGCCGGCTGGTCTGGGAGTGGAGCTCGGACAGCCTGCTCAGGCTAGCGCCCAGCTGCTGTGCTAACAGAGGGTTCTGCTCCCCGAACTCCTGCACGGCCACGTCCAGCTCGGACAGAGCATGAGAGCAATCCTCCAGCTCCTCACACAGAGTCTGGACAAAGAGAAAAGGATGCGAGGAGTTTAAAGGTCTACGGCTGCTGGTCAAACACGCTAACATTTAGCATATATTTAAATCATGTCAATGTTTATTCATCACATATTTAAATATGTAAATTACATGAATGTTCAGTTTAATGCTTTTTTTTTTACTCCAGTTGCAGTTGTGTTCAATGTGTGTTATATTCTTTGTTTGCTTGAATGTCTGTCTCTTGTTATAGATCTATAACGTCTACCCTTAGGGACAATAGTCCATGTCTAACACTTGCACATTTACCTTTGAGATGATCACTGTGCATTGTCCCTGGCATATAAATAAATAAATACATACATACATAAATGACAAATTACAAAAAAAAAAAAAAACATTATAAAGTAAAGCAAGAAAGAAGCAGGAGACAAAAGAAAGAGGAATCGGACGTTCCTTCCAGGCGCTACGATACCTCGGTCTCCTCCTTAGCTTCTTCTACATCCACAGACTTCTGCTTTAGTTTCGTGGAGATGGCGTTGACTTTCTCAGAGATCCCCTGCAGTCTGGCGTTAAAGTCTTCTTTAACGTCCCTGCTGTGCTGAACCTCTCTCTCTCTGGTCTGCACCTGAACACAGGACCAATCGACACTAGCAGAGCAGAAATCGGGTTTAGACCGCTAACATTTCCCGTTAGTAAACATCGGGACACTAGAGGACCTTTTTTTTTTTAGAAAAGGAAAGAGGGTATGAAAATTTAATAAATGTTATTAGTTACATTTATATTGTGGCTTTCTAAAACCTTTTACAGAAGCACTGAGCGCATGACACAAACACTGGAAACATCACATCTGTTTGTGTGTGTGTGTGTGTGTGTGTGTGTTTGTACCTGATCCTCGGCCGAGCCCAGTGCCAGCGTCACCTGTGCCAGCTGTGTGCTGATCTCAGAGGGCAGCGTGACGTGGAGATCTTTGTACTTCATGTGCTGCTGGTCTGAGATCTGCTCCAGAGCCTGGCGCTGAGACTGCGCCCCCCCATGAGCCGTCTGCCGAGCGGAAAAGCACACCATCAAAGAAGAAAAACAAATCCATAATAAAAACACCTCCCGAGTGTGTGATTAGGGGCCATTCTGAGAACAACACCGCTGTGTCACTCCTGTCAGGCTGCTGGAGTAGCGCTACATAAAACCGGCCCACAGACGTCCTGCTGTCTCCTCCAGCAGTGCGCTACCTCCAGGTCAGACAGCAGGGTGTCCAGGTCCGCCGTGGGGCTGAGCAGCAGGCTCTGTGTGTCCTGGATCCAGCCTTTGACCAACCCCAGCGCCTTCTCCACCTCCTCTCGCTCCACCAGCTCCACCTGCACCTGCTGTCGGCTCACGCACACCTGCTGTAACAGACTGGAGGTGAAGGGGGGGGGGGGGGGGGGGACAGCTGAGCTTCACATCTTTTAGCAAACTCCGAAAACAAAAAACAGCCCCCATCCATGAGAACTGATGCACGTGCTTAATCAAAGATATCTGCTGAAAATATGTAAGAACACAAGGCCAGCCTCTGTTGGACGTCTTGAGTGCCGCTCAGTGGGGTCTCTCGAGTAAAGTTATGCGATATACAAATATAATCATCATGTACCTCATAAACTTCTAGTACCTCTCATATTTGTCCTGCATTTCCTGAATCTCCTGCAGATAAAGGTCTTCTTTGGTGGCGGTGTGGTTGCTGGGCAACAGTGTCTGGTTGCTGGGCGAGGCTGAGCGGCCGCGGGGCGAGGCTGTCTGGTTGCTGGGAGACGCCGATTGGTTGCTGGGCGAGGTTTTTTGGTCGCAGGGCGTGGCCGTCCGGTCGCCGGGCGTCGCAGGCTGGTCGCTAGGTACGGGTGACTGGTCGCTGAGTGCGTCCTGTAGGTTAGTGGGCGTGGCCCGGTGGTTGCTGGGCGACGACGGTACCGTAGCGTCACAGCGTCGCAGCAGGCCGAAGGCGTGGTGTTTCAGGAGAGTGAGGGCGCTGCTCTCCCTCTCCACCTCTCTGCTGAAGGAGTCGTGGTACTCCAGCAGGGTGTGTAGGGCCACCATATTGGACGCCTTCTCCACCACGCTGTCAGGAACCCGGCTGTGCATGTCCTCACACACAGCCCTCATCTTCTCCAGCTAAAGAGAGCGAGGACTTACCGTTATCCACGCGGAAACACAGGCATTATTATTAAGACGATATAAAGGAGGCAGCAGGATAAAAGCTAATCTGTCTAACGTTTCCGTATTATTTTGCTACGCTGTTTGTTATTTACATCTCAGCTATTTTTATTCTCTTAAATCACTATTTGGTTCAGTGATTCTACAACCGAACCTCAGTGGAATTATCAGTCCGACTGAAACCTCATCACAAATGTGAATACCATTATTTTAATGGATTTGTGTACAATGCAATTATCACTATGAAAAACGAATCATGTATTGTGGGCGTGAAAGACGTGTGTCATTTTAGTGTTACAGCATGCTTTTATCAGTTTAGCGGGGTCTGTTAATGGCTGCTGAATGAACACATGCTTTGTACATAGTGTTTCAGTCCCCAGTGTTGCATATGGACCTGCAATAGCACAGTGGCTCACACTAATGGAGTGTTGTGCTCTGACGTGAACCAGACGAACGGAATAATTAGACAGATCAGCATTAGGGCTGAACAAATGAACCAATATTATAATGTATATATACTATAATGTACAAGACCCTGAAAAAATGCATTTATTTGGGTTCAAAAGTGTTTAAATGTTTTACTTTGGCATGTGGCATACTAAAGTAATTTTTATTCTTGCGGGTTTTACTTTGAAATACACATTTCTTTCCCTATGATGTCACTTCTTGTGAAAGCGGCTAAGGTTTATGGCAGGTGGGGACAGCTGTCAGCTTCCATGCTGTGCCATGGACAGTCTGCTGGGTTGTTACCAAACATTACATCATCCACAAAGCGCTGACCCTGTCCAATAGGAAAGTGACCTCATTCACCTGTACCACTGTATAAAATAAGAAACATAGCACTGGATGTCCTGCTAGTGAATTGAAATAAATAAACCAGTTAAATATCTTGTCTAACTGGCCGTTCATTTAGAAATCACCCCAGATTGAAATATGGTTCTTTGTTTACCTATAAATCATGTCTATTCTCTGGTGTTTTTGTTGTTTGCTTGTTTGTTTGTTCTGCATGGAACAATGCAGTGGTAGTTGTGCTACATCACCTTCTCCCTCAAACACCTCCAGTCTCGCACGGTGTCTTTTAGAGCCTTGTCCTGCACACTGGCCACGGAGCACAGCTGTGTCCACCGACAGCTCAGCGCGATCACAGCGTGAGACACTGTGGCACTGGACACAGCCTTATCAAACTGTGCTGTCTGCTCTCTCAGTCGGGTCAGTCGTTCCTCCAAAGCCTCTACTTGCAATACGATGGTCTATAAAAGAGAAGAAGGGATGATATTTCTCGTGTAGTACAGGGCGTGTCATACATATACATACAACACACGTCAACTTATTTAGCAAGAAAATCATAGCCCGAAGGAACAAACATGGGGGGGTTGAGATGACCTGGTGAGAGCGTAGTCTGGCCTCAGCCTCGTGAAGGGAGCTCGCTTTAGCCGTGGTGAACCCCGCCAGACTCCTCTCGGCCTCACTCATTTGCTTCACGACGTCATCCATCTCCTTTTGAAACGCTCTCCACTGAGCGGAACATCTGTGAATCCATTCAAAATACGAGCATCCAGCTAAACGAGTACTTTCGTTGTCGCACGGGTACGTTGCCTCGGCGAGATGTGGGTCAAGGGTTATGTGCGGAGATGCAGACGCAGAACAACATCTCACCTTTGTAAGGCATCCCGGTGACATCTCAGCTTGTCCGTGAGCTCTGCGCTCCTTTGACGGGACGTCTCGGACTCCAGCTTCAGTTCCTCGACAATAACAGAATCAACAAAGTCTTCCATTTGGGGGAGTAAGCTACTAATTTCACGCATCGTGTTCTTGAGGGTCTCTTCTTGGACCATCAGGCTTTCTATTGCCTCTAGGCTCTCATTAAGGCCTTCCAAATCTAGGTCATGGCTGGTCTCTTTTAGGATGTTATCAGCATCCACAGACCATTGGCGTGTAGACTTCGTGGCACACTGATACTTCCGTAGCACAGACTGTGCTGACTGCAGAAGCACCTGAAGGTAAACATTACAGCATTGTGGATAAGGATATAAAAGTAATTACATTTTTAGATTTTTTTTCTTACACATTAAAAAACCCGAGAAGGATAACAAATACAGAAATCGAAAGTATGATCTTGCCTGTCTGGCTGAGAGTGCCTGTCGAACATCGGTCTCCAACTCTGCGATGTCTCTTAAAATAGACTCGGCGTGAGCCGGCTGTCGGTCGGGGCTGCACTGCTGTCTTTCCTTTTGACTTAAGACATTCAATAGCCTGAGCCGAGATTCCATTTCTTCTTGAAGAGCCAGCGCTGTTCTCATCTCATTCTCAACCACGCCAACATTAGCTTCCTGGATTGTCCACGGACATTTCAGTTTATCTCTAAGCTTCTTGAGCCACTCCAAGGTTCCTTGGATTTCAGTCTGGAAACAATGCCTACCACCCGTGCCACGCTCACATTCTTCAATGCATTTATAAATCCTTGATTTCAAGGCCTGAAGCTGAGCCTCCTTAGAGGCGACCTGAGTCTTAAGAGTGTTGGGGTCAGTGTGCTGGTTCAATCCCATTACTTTTTCAGTTAGGCTCTCTGAACAAGATATAATCTCATCTAAATCTTTGGCCATTTTGTGTAATCTAGATAATCTCTCCATGGCGTCTAACTGCTTCTCAGAATAAAGTTGATCTGTACGTTCCTTGATTTCATTCATCCCTCTGTCTGTTTTAACCATCACAGCATTATAGTCGTCTAGTAGACTCAATGTGCTGTTCAGCTGATTAACTTTTTCCTTTGTCGTGAGATTGAGTCTGTTATGGAGACTAGCTAGCTGATCAATGACCTCAGGTGTATATGGTTGTCCTGTGCTATGGAAATAACGAGTTTTACCCCTCAACTCCTTCATTGCTTGAAAAAGATTTGCAAGACCTTTCTGGAGTTCTCCGTAATCGCTATGCAACCTTTCCCCGTTCTCATAACTTTGACTGGTTGACTGTTTCGCTAAAGCGTCACACTGATCCTGAAGATCGTTCAAAGCCTTGCGTGTCACTTCTATTAGGGACTCAAATTCCTTGCGTTCCAGAATCACTCGTTGGATCCTCTCACACCTCTCTTTGGTTGACAGAAGAATGGCATTGTATTGCTGTGGAAGGCCATTAAGTTTCTCATCAAGGTAGCAGTGCTCAACTTCATTTAAGGTGGGAAGAATCTCCTGTCCCGCCCGCTGGACAATGAGTAAAAGGTTCTCGTATGCTGAAGTATGATCTAGAAGTTGCTGGTACTTAGTCAACTGATTTTGCAGTACCTCATCGCTGCCACCTAGATCAATTACAGGAAATGTGGCTATCTCTGCCTCTCTCAACCACTCACACACCCTGTCCAGATCTACTTTGAAGTACTTCCGGGTGACCAATGCTTTCTCCAGATGCTGCAGGTGTTGTGTGCACTGTTGAAGGGATGCCTCAAACGTTCCTTGTAGCTCCTCAAGCCTCTGAAGGGTCTCGGTCTTCTCCTCCTCTGTAGTGTCCTTCACTAACTCCCGTCCCTGCGCCCAAAGAGAGGTTAGCTCCACTTGATAGGCCCGTAAGCTGCTACATATATTCTTGCAGGTAGACACTTGCTTGTAGAGCTCATCTGGTAGAAGTGCTACATGCTCATCTGCAAGAACCCTTTGCTCTTGCTGTTTGATCCACCGAGCAGCTCTATCCAGGCCCTGGAGGAACTGCGTTCGCTCCGTGAACACCTTTCTAAGGCTTTTGCGGTGTTGAGCTGCTTTAGTCCCTAGACTATCGACCAGCGTTTGGACTCCCTGCACCAAATCCTGCAGTTTCCTCCTCTCGTTGAGGCCCAGGTGAGATAAAAGACTCTCAGACTCGGACACGCACTGTGCCATGAGCTGCTGCTTGGTCTCCACCAGTGCACAGAAGCTCAGATGGTCAAACAAAAAGCTCTGTGCCAGGTCTGGAGGTGGACTGGTTTTCAGCACCTCAGAGAGGGACGGTCGCTGCATTTCGGCCCACCCTTGGGTCTCTCTTAACTGGTCCTCTAAATGACTCAGATCTTCAAGGGTTTGAATGGTGTCCTGGATCTTTTGTTGAACCCGCACTTCCAGTTGGGTCCAACGTTGCTCTAGATAACCCACTTGCTCTTTGACAAGGTCTTTGTCCCCTAGACCAAGGCGTGGCAGGACCGCATTCCTGTTATCTCTTAAGTCATCTAGCACACACCTCTGATCTTGAAGATCAACAGACAACTTCTTCAACGCATCCAAGCACCCTGCAGTGCTCTCTGTGTCTCCTCTACCATAAAGCAAAAGGACAACATAAAACAATAATTGCGTACAATACTTCTGAAAGGAAAATTTCATATGAGACTCAGCAGCAGAAACAGCATAAAATCAATGTAAAAGTAATAAACTTATAATAAATAATAATTAGGACACATGCCTGGACAGATTATCCCATTCCTTTGACAACTGGTCTAACAGCTCCTCTGCCATATTGAAGCACTCGTGGTAATCCCCACTTCTCTGGAGATCTTCTTCTCTGCGCTCCAATAGCTCTGCTGCCTGTTTGGCCACGTCTAGCCAAGCACGTCGCAAGCGACCCACTTCCACCAGTTCAGGGGACTCCTGCCCCGTCATCAGCCTACCAATGCTCTCTCTGAGCTGGGTCAGGTCAGCCTGCCTGCTCTGTATCTCCTGGATAAAGTCCTTTGTGGCAGAAAACAGAAGAAAGCGTTAGCAATACGTTTCGATAAGTATAATGGGCAGGTTAATGACAGAGTGTGAGCTTTGAGGAAATTGGAGTTTTTCGTGTCTCCATTTGTTGACAGCTCAAAATAGACCCAGGATGATAATATCTGTTATTTTCACACACAATGACCGACTAGGTCTGGAGACTGTAATTACGGGCACCGACAAATCAATTCACATACACAGCCTGACATGAAATATGGAGGCCAATTTTTATTAATGTATTAAGCTGTCTGTCAGGAAAAGTGGCAGGGTGTGAATCCATTAGATCTCCCAGACGCAGACAGAATCACAATAATGCTGATGAACCGAGCACAACAAAATGAGCAGGAGAAAGTACCAAAATGACTAAATTACCTGAACCGTCCCATCTTAATGTTGTTATCCCATTTTGTAAACGTCAGTGCACAGTGGTCATTTTAGTATGCTAGAAACAACACTGTAACATAACTCTATGGTATCGGTAGGGTCTGTTGTCATGTAAGACCGCATATAGGCGATTGACAGAAAATCTTACCTGGGCTTGGTCTAGCTGATTCTGGGCAACCTTTGGCTCAAGTTCTGCTGGCCTCCTTAGAAAGCTCTGTAGGAGCTGCTCGGTTTCTCGTAGACGAGACTCGAGCTCACAGCGCAGGCTCTGGATTGCCCTCCAGCTCTCTACCAGTTCTTGGGTTTCCAACATTCGTTCTTCGACCTGAAGACAGACAGCGAGAAGGTTCCCGAAATAAAACCCAGCCCATTTTTTCGAAACGTGCCTGATATCTACCGAGGGGAAGGGAAAATAAGCTAGGAAAGGTACCTGGATCTTGACCTGCTGGATTTCAGCGGCGGTCTCCTGCACCTTCTCGTGGGTCAGGTCGCAGGTGGAGCAGACCAGCTGCAGGTAGGTGCTGGCCTGCTCCTGCAGTGTTCGCTCGTGTTTCACCTGAAGGAGCAAACAACGTTCTATTTTCATACCTCCACCTTCCACGAGACGCGTTAGACGGGTTAACTCGGGCACAATAAACCTTTCAGCAATGAACACACAGATTCACGTTCATAAAATAATGTCAGCAAACATTCTTCGAATATAATGACAGTAATTGTAATAAATGAAGACAACGATTGTAATGCATTACCTGGATTAGCGCCTCCTCCAGGCAGCGCGGTGCGTGTGCAGGGGGCTGCAGTACCTCCTGTATGTTGGACAGCCAGGTCTGACACTGCTGTAACGCGTCACGCAGGCTCACGTGCCTCTGCAGCTCACGGTCCAGACTCTGATACACCTGCATGAAAAGGTCCTAGTCAGCTACCGTTTAGCTAAGTGGTTAACGATGAAACATTTCAGAGAATGGCTCATATAATTAAACATAAACTTTTAACTTGCAGCATAAAAATTCCAGGACAAGAGCTCAAAATAGACGAGGTGCATTACCAGGAAATTTCACACAATTTCAAAATTAGCCGGTAAATCTTAGTGTGTTATTATTTGGGTGTTATGCTGTGTTGTTTAGCGTTTTGCTGCACAAAATAAATCTTATTCAAGTATTTTAAAAAATCATGTATGTATCCTGTTCGGAATTGAATATTATAATTAATAAACTGTATATGTAACTGTATTATCTATTACATTATTCCCATATGTTTTGTTGCTCCAAAACAGGCAGACTTGTAAAACGAGGACACCCCCCATTACGCAGCTAGGTTCTCCATTAAGAATGCATTTGAAAAGCACTGCAGCTGTTGCCTGGCTTGACCGTTCCTGGTCATTCCAAAGTAGCGGGTAACCTGACATATCTGGGAGGCTGGAGATAAAACCGACCCGTCGCGCAGTCGCTATTAAGAGTGATAAACCGGGTCAGATGACAGGTGTCGAACGTTCTGGCGTGCCCGACGACCACGAGGAAGAAACCGAGGCTGACTGACGTCCCTAATTCTGAGGCCTTGGCAGGGTGCAGACGACGGCAGCCGCGGTTTGGCAGGCAGCCGCGGTTTGGCAGGCAGCCGCGGTTTGGCAGGCAGCCGCGGTTTGGCAGGCAGCGCGGCGCTGGCAGCGCACCTAGCCTAGCGCCGAACGGCCGGAGCGCAAGGTGTGCGGATTTACAGGGCGACAGCGTGCTGGCGAGGAGGCGGGCCAGAGCTGGCACAAGACGACGTTAGTGGGGGTATTAACTAAGGAAAGCAGGGATTTTTGCCACTGTCAAGGGCTCCATCTCGCCTGCGCGAGGCTGGGCTAACTGTAATAACGGGGCGGATTTAATAGACCGGGCGTTTTGCTGTGGGGGCGGCAAAGGCAGAGGGCTGGGTGTCAGGGAGCGCCATTAGGTTGGCACAGGAGCAGCGCGTTGGCACGGAGCCCTTCTTAGGGAATCAGGAGGCCCTTTCTGAAGGGTGAGGGCAGGATCTGGGAAGAGCTACGCTTGTGCTGGAGAGCTAGCGGTTGTTTTGTATAGAACAGGACTGGCTTTATTTACTAAGAGGCAGAAAAACAGGACTAAGAAAGAGCCATTTCTTGCCACTTGCTTTGAAGGCATTCTTTGATCTTTTCCTTTTCACATGTTATGAACATTTGAATAATGCAATTTGGACTTATTTGAATACTGCACTGCCAGAACTCTGCACTGCCCAGGAGAATATTCGGGCTCTACAGGCACATGTGTTAGGATGAAACGTTTTATAAAAAAGTGCAAAGTGAGGAAACTAATTTGATTTGAAAAGTTACAGAGAAGGAAATTCAAAGTCAACCCTCGGACGGTCCTCTTTGAAGACTGGACGAACAGCATGGTGGGATTTTTCGAGCTAGAATTGAGCTGGCAGTGTGACAATAACATGCACGCTCTCGTGGGCATCAGTAAACATGGACCAGTTGTCCGGATCCGCAGGGAGCGTTCAGCTTGACTCTGATCTGTCAGTTAAGCGTGCATGGGATCTCGGGCCAGCACGCTATCAGCATCGTGCAAGCTGGTACACAATCAAGATATTCCTTAGCACCCAAAACAATCTTTGGACAAACTGCTTAAGGCACCGGCGTGCGAGAGGGTGGTTCTGGAGCGGTTAGTCGTCCGGGATCGGTAAGGGAAGGGTGGAGAGATACCAGCCCGTCGGCAGAGCAAGGTCAGAACACGGAGGACGGGTCGCACGAGGTGGGGGGGGATGGTGGCGGGCGCCGGCACACGGCCCGTCTGGCAGGGAGACTCACGCGCTGGGCTGTGCTGCAGATGGCCGAGTAGCTGTCCCGGGCTCCCTGCAGGTGTCCCTGTGTCTGCTGGCGGAGACGGGCCTGCATGCGCTCGCCACAGCCAGACAGCAGCTCCTCACCCCCCGCCTTCAACCTCGCCAGACGCTCCTCAAAGCCCGCAATCTCCTCCATGATGGCCTGGGAATTACAATCAAGCGTTGAGCACACGTGCAAGACGGTGAATTGAGAAATGGGGGTGACGACGCTTATGTTTATGATATAAAAGACCAGGATGAGGCCTGGTTTTGGTACGTGTGTGTGTGGAGGTGACAGTGTCTGCATGAGTGGCTATAACTGTGTCCTGTTACCTTGTGTCTGGCCAGCTGCTGCGTAGCTGCTTCCAGTCCACTGGCCAGCGTGGGGTCAGGGGTCACCATCCTGCTGGACATCTGCAGTAGCCAGCGCTCCACTTCCTGGAGCTCGGTGTGATACGCTTCCTGTTTCTTTACATGTCCCTCCAGCCTGTGAACCTGGGCCTGAAGACACGTTCACCAAACATCTGAGCACCTTCAGCCCCACACACACACACATACACACACACACTCTCACACACACTCTCACACACACACACACACACACTCTCACACACACACACACACTCTCACACACACACACACACACACACACACACACACACACACACACACACACACCCTCCAGCGCTCCTCATTGAGCAGAACCTCCATTATTTCCCTTATCACATGAAGATTTATTGGCAAATTTTATATAGTTAAGAAGATGGTGTGTCAATATGTATATATGTTAAAAATGAATGTTAATTGCTTAATCTGACATAGGGGGACGTTGGAGTCGGGACTCACCCTCGTAGTGGTCCGCAGCTCACGATACTCCACCTGCAGTCGTTTCATGTTCTCGGAGATGGAGGGAGAGTGGAGGAGGGCTAGTAACACCTCCCCCCTCTCCAGCACCGAGCTCACAGCAGAGTCCCGTGACAGCAGCGTCTGCTCCACAGCCTGGGTGGGTGGGGGGGGGGCATCAACACACTGCTCACACGCACCGAAAATAAACCCCTAACACGCCGGCGAACAGATCTCCTCTTAATCTGGGCCACATCAGATCTGGGGGTGGTTGGGGGGATTTGCCTTTTCAGATCAAATCTTTGACTCTATATTTGTACCTTATACTTGGCCAGCTGGGCTCTCCGTTGGTAGAGTTCTGCTCTGGGCTCCACGGCGGAGCTAAACAGCCCTCTGGTCTCCCTCAGCCACTGCAGCTGGGCCTGGCAGCGCTCCTGGAACTCCTTGTGGAGCAGGACGTTCTTCTCCGTGGCCGCGTGCTCGTCCCGCAGCGACAGGACGAGCCCCTCCAGGTGGGAGCGGGCGGCCTGCGCCTCCTGCTCCAGCTCGGAGGCCCCGCCGTCGTCCAGGAAGGAGGCGGCTCGCTCCACTTGCTCATGCAGGCTCTTTAACAGCCCGTGGCCCTGATCCATGTGTCCCTGCAGGGACTGAAAGATGCAGAGGGGGACAGGGACGGGGTGGGGGGGGGGGGGGGGGGGGTTGTGTTTATATAGGTCATTATTTACTGCAGCTGAAATTAACGCAGATCGTTAAATATTTGAATTCGGTCGTGGCGTCGGGTTCAAGAAGAAAATCAATAACGCCGGCAGGCTGCGCTCGAATCGCTCATCAAAAACCTTGAGAAAATTTTTCCCGTCTCTATTTTTTAATGCAGAAGATGAATCGACGTGCTCTCGAACCTGAGAATGCCAGCGCTCGACAACAAACGTGGTCCAGAAGAAGCTAAATCAGTAAACAACGGAGGCCCTCGCTCAGACGAGAGCGTCGGCGTTTGGCTCCTTGCGTGGCCCGGAGAGCCCTCCTCTGAAGCGGACCTCGCCGAGGGGCTCTTTGAAGCCTGCCGGGCTCCTGACACCCGCGCGTGGGGACTGGGTTAGGGCCCGGGCTGGTGCAACCACAGGAAGGTCCAATTACCAGCCCTTAAATAGGGCTGCCCCAGCAGGGTTTCCCTGGCAACAAGGAACCCCGCCTCCCCAGTCCCCCCCCACCCCACCCCCTTTATCATTCTCGCTCTACTTCTAAACTGGGGGCCTCTCCATATGATACAGCCTGTTGTCACAACAAAGCCCAGCACATACGGAGGCCCTGGTGGTATTACTGGATGAAGTGACACCATCTCAGACACTACTGTGGTCCTCTAATGATGAACTCTGCATGGATCTAAAGTTATCTGGGAAATTGCGACTAGATATATAATATTACAATTAATGTCGAAAATTATTCAACTTTTTACAGCGGCACAGACTGCAAACTGCCGTACTGTGCAAGACAAGCTTCTTCTCACTGGTTTCTCACCGCGGAGACTCTAGAATTATTTTGTGGGTTCATATTTCTGATGATATGTGTGCTCGTGTGTGTGTGTGTGTGTGTGTGTGTGTGTGTGTGTGTGTGTAGAAAGTATGTCCCTTGGTCCCTTAGTGGCTGTGCTGGGCCATTGATCCTCCAAGTATGGATTACATGATAAGCCGAGAGTCAGATAAGAGGTGTGTGAGAGACAGGGAGTGTGTGTGTGTGTGTGAGAGACAGGGAGTGTGTGTGTGTGTGTGTGTGTGTGTGTGTGTGTGTGTGTGTGTGTGTGTGTGTGAGAGAGAGACAGGGAGTGTGTGTGTGTGTGTGTGACAGGATGTGTGAGTGTGTGTGTGTGTGTGTGAGTGTGAGAGACAGAGTGTGTGATTGTGTATGAGAGAGAGAGAGTGTGTCACTATGAGAAAGAGAGAACAGTAATGAAAAAGGGAGAATAAAGGCAGGGAAAATAGAGAGAGAGAAAGAAGAGTGTATATAATAGTGATGCAGCAAGAGCATTGCATCAATTACTATGTCTGTGCCAGCAGGTTCCACAGACAGAGAGCTTCTTCATCTCCTCTTTCACAGTGGGGGTGTGTGTGTGTGTGTGTGTGTGTGTGTGTGTGTGTGTGCATTGCAGTGGGACACCAAGCCCTCTCCACTCAAACTGAAGCTGTTTGCGCTTTGTCTTCATAAAGATATGATCAATACCTCTGTTTCACACCACCTCATCTCCCTCTCCCTCTCTCTCTCTCTGTCTCTCTCTCTCTCACACACACACACACACACACACACCACATTGCACCACAAACAGGGATAAATCTGTGCCAGACCCACAGAGACGTAACGTGTGAGTATATTTTGCGCGGTGGGAGTGAGCCTCTCTTGAGAGCCATTGGGGAGAAAATGTGCTACAATTTCCCACTTTAACCCACATGTGATCCTGAGAATCATTTTATAAAGTGTAAGTATCAATGGAAAAAAAAAACTTTGTAGAAAATTTCTTCTGGACTCAAATCCAACAAAGCATTTGAAATCAAGCATGGACACAATAAATCAGCCTCCATCCCTTTAAAAACAGGAGGACGTTGACAGTGGTGAATAGGGTAAAAGGTGAATTAAATCAATGACAAATAGCCTAAGACAAAACCCCTGCTCTTAATAAGATCACACTGTCAGTTCAGCTCTGTGCGGTGGGCTCCAGTAGAGAGACTCATGTATTATAGAGATGCTGATAGCTTCTGCAGAGAGGAGCTCTATCACTCGGTGAAGGCCGGTGTGCTGACAGGGGCATTACCTCCAGTCTCTTCATCTTCTTCTCCATAGCGCCATGGTCCCAACCGTCCTTGGTCTCATTGGCTGTTCGGAAATCCTCTCCTGCTGTACTCAGCCAATCAGAGAAGGTTCTGAGGGCGCTCTGAGCCTCAGTGACACTCCTGAGTTCCTCCTGAAGCTCTTTGATGGTCTCCTGGAGCGTTTCAGAAATGTATTTTTGCACATTATTTGTATAAATAAACAAACACCGGGTTGCTCTTTCAAACTGCCATTAGCCCATGCATTATCTATGAATTTATTTGTTTGTTTTTTTGCATATTTAAGGTTTTGGCATCACAGAGAGTCTGACGCAAGCACATCCTTAAACCCATTATTTACACTGCTGTTGCTCACAAGAATTTAATGTTTATTTTTCATCTTCGCCTGTCACGGCTCATAAGGCACTTCACAGTGAAATCCAGCTGCCCTGCGTCATGACTCCAATTAAGACTCACACACACACACACACACACACACACACACCCGCACACACACACACACCCGCACACACATACACATACTCACACACCCACCCACACACACAGACTAACACACCCGCTCACACACACATACACACCCGCACACACACACACATACTCACACACCCACCCACACACACAGACTAACACACCCGCTCACACACACACACACACACACAGACACACACACACCCGCCCACACACACTTCCACACTCACACACCCGCCCACACACACACAGACTAACACACCCGCTCACACACACACACACACAAACATACACACACACATACACACACACACCCACCCACACCCGCACAGATGGACAAGTGCACGGAGGCACGTATGCATGCACACGTATGTATGCGCACATACAAGTGAGTGCACACACACACACACACACACACACGCACACGCACGCACACACACACACACACACACACACACATCAGCAAAGAGGCAACAGCTCTGCAGTGTGGTGCATGTGCCAGCCTGTTATTTCTCTCTGAATAATTACACACTCCTCTAATGCTCAAGGTGGGTGGTTGGGTGTGAGCGAGAGGTGTTGGGGAGAGGGGCGTTGCAGCAGGTGTAAAAATCAATCCCACTGTTGCCACGGCAGCAGCCACAGCGTGAGCCGACACGGAAGTAAAAGAATGGCTCCTTTAATGTTTAATTACCAGCGTCTGTCTCGGATGTTGGACAGACTTCGATTTCTGCTTCGTCTTCCCAGAGGGAGACGGAGGATAAAGAGGGACTCTTCTGCCCGCTTGGACACTATCCAGAATTTAGGCAGCTGAGAAATTACACTCATCAGTGCACGCTGGCAGCATTACCTGTACTTGATCAACAATACTCACATCCAGTGAAAGGAAAGGAATCCTGTAAATTCTGTAAAACTTGAGGAATTCTGTAAATTCTGTAAAACTTGAGGAATTCTGTAAATTCTGTAAAACTTAAGGAATTCTGTAAATTCCTCAGCGTTTGGTTACAATTGTCAGCAGGTCACACAGTCTGGCAATGGATCACACGGAGATGCCATTTTTAAGTGGATATTTATTACGTATGAACCAGTTCTTCACCTGTGGGGCAGAGTATTGTCACAGTGATTCATGAATGGAGGCGTGACCTCCTGACCTGTACACGCAGGAGCAGGGCGTGGTAGCGGGTACTGAGCTGAGTGACCCTGGCGCTGACCCGGGCGCTGACGTGGGCGTCCTCCACAACCTGCTGCGCTAGACGACTGAGACCCTCCACCTCCACCTGCTTCTGCCCGGCCTCCACCTGCCAGCGCTGATGGAGTGAGAGAGATGGTGAGAGAGAGAGAGAGAGAGAGAGAGATAGATAGATGGGGAGAGATATAGGTTTTTCAAACGTAACACCTGGTCTGGAGAAACACACACACACACACACACACACACACACACACACACACACACACACACACACACTCCATGGACACGAAGCCCCTCACCAGCAGCTGCTGTAGCTGGACCTCTTTAGTAGCTGCATCAGAGCGTCTGTGGTTCCTCAGCTGGACTTTGAGCTCAAGGTCCACCAGCCACAGGTCCAGCGTCTGGAAGCACCCCTCCAGCTGTTGGAGTCTGGCGACAGCCTGCTCCACCTGGGTCTTGGTGTCCTCCAGTCGGTCCTGATAGGCCCGCCACTCTCTCTGCGCCGTCTCCAGGGCCCGGTCTTCGATCTGGGGAACCCCCCAGGGGATGACCTGCTCCCGGCTGGCCAGAGCAGACTTAAGCAAGGTGTGGCCCTCCGAACAACGAGACTGGAGAATCTGGAAAAGACATCAATGATGAGAATTTAAAAAAATACACACCAAAAAACATCTGCACCATCCTGGACTGGCTAAGGCTGGTGGACTCAGGAAGGTCACGGCCTTTATTCGCCGTCCCGAGCAAAACCAGCTCACCACCAGATCTTGCCGTGTCTTCTCCAACGTGTCCACATCACCATCCAGGGGCGAGAGGACGGCCAGGCCGCTCTGCTGCTGTTCCAGCCAGTCCTCAAACATGTGGAGGCCTCGCTGGTAGTCCTGGTGCACCAGAACCAGATCTTCGGCTCTGCTCACCGCTGCCTGGGACGCCACAGGAACATTCCACCAGCATCAGAGAAATGTCCGAAAACATTCCGAAACATAACAACAGCTATGCGTTTATTTGTGTTGTAGGGAAACTGTGTTTTTTGGTTGAGTAAGTCAGGTTCTGCGGTCAGTGTTTACCTTGGCTTTGCCCTTGATGGCCGCGTATTGCTCATGAAGCTTGCGGATCTCCTGCTGGGTGGCAGAATGCTCCATCATGCTGGAGCCCTTTGTAGCGATGGTCTCCAGAGGACTGGAGTGACTCAACACCTCTTCATACAGCAACTGCCCCAAGAAGAATACCCAAGTGCCATTAGCAGGTAATCCAGGGTCCAGTTTAATCTACCGTGTCAGTCTTTTGAAATGTCAGTGTTCCCAGGACCTCAAATGGCAGCAGACATCTCAAGCAGTTAAACAAAATCCTCCAATTTTGATACAGAGAGCATTCCTTTATACATAAAGCTGTGCTCATAAATTTACAGAATTTGTGATTTTTTTTACTATTTTTTCAGAGAACAACAGCTTTTCTTTTTTTCATTATTATTTAGAAAAAGGGCAAAAATAATTGTTATTAATAAATAACTTGATCCAACTAAATTAAACAAAAGAAAAATGGCTGTATTATCTGTAATGTCGAGGCGAGGAATCAGGGCGCGGAGGCAAGAGCAGGCTATATTTCAACGTTTTATTTAACACGGCACGAATAACATAGAACACACATGCTAACAAGCTAACAAGATCTGGTGAAGACCCATACTAACACGCACACTTCAATACATACACAAACAAGACGCAAGTGAGATGCATGATGTTAACAAAACAGGCGATGGGGGTGATACGAATGACGGCGACGAACACACACCAAATATACACACATAATAAACACAGGCGCACGTGGACACAGACAAACACAAACACACCCAAGGGAGGAGTCAGCGGCTGTACCGTGACATTATCGTCATTATTCTTTGAAATAAATCACCAAAAATATCACAAATTCTGCCAGGGTATGTAAACGTATGAGCACAACTGTGCAGTACATAAATGACTCAAAGTTGCCGGCGTCTACTAATTGTGTCACGGAGGCAGGATTTGCGGGACACTGCCCCAGTCACCTTGGCCCGGCGCAGGTTGGCCGTCTTGTCCCGCATCTCCGTGTAGGCTTTATCTGAGCTGCCCAGACTGTCCTGCACTCGTTCGAGCCAGGACTCGAACTGGCTCACGTCCTCCTGGTAGCTGCTCCATTGAGACAAGGCCCCTTCCAGCTGACTGTAGGCCCAACACATAGCAATGAGCACACACTCGTTAGAGCTACAGCAGACACCCGGGATTCAAAGCGTTTTCTGCCTTGTATTTCTAAGGGTTTCAGTATTGCACATTAACGCCAATATTACAGCGATCTAACAGGCTAAGGTGAATATGCTTAAAAAGATGGCGGGAATCGGAGCAAGTGGAATCCTAGCGAACAGCAAAGACTTTTGTGTGAAGACAAAAAAAGCGGCTGACCACCGGACCTTTTGCACTGAATGGAGGCGGAGAGGAGGGCGTCCCAGGAGTCTTTGAGGTCCTGGATCTGTTTGCGGACCACAGGCACTCCCTCCGCGGAGGTGTTCCTCTGAACCGCCTCGCCTCTCGTGATGAGCATCTTCAGCTGAATCTCCCTCTCCTGACGTGCCGTCAGCAGGGCCTGGAATGTTAACAATGCTGCGTCAAAATAACGTAAAGTAATACCATCGCGATGTTTTGAGAGAGGTCTTGTGGCTGGAGTGTTATAGCGAATCACGGAGGTTCCTGACATGCCTCGAGCTGGTCCATTCGAGTCACCAGCAAGCTTTTGTCGGCTGTAGGAGAACGACAGGTCTTGAGTGTCTGCTTGGCTTCCGAAACCCAGCTCTGAAGCTCCAGCAAGCCCTGTGAGAAGAGCTGGTGTTCTCCTACCACACGCTCTATCCGCGACACCTTCTCCTGGGGGGGGGGACACATTAGGACAATTGAGCACTGGCACAGTCACAGGTGCTAGGTCACCTAAATCTGCAGGTGACGCACCCAAAAATGTAAAAATGTTGAGTACAATTAAGAAGCAGATGCTTTTGTTGGACATGACTAAACATTTAACCTTCCTCATGACCCTGAAATGAAGCTGAACTATAACACTGCACTGCTGATGTTGTTAGTCCTTACTTCACTGTAGCATTGTGAATACCCAGACTATACCCAAAATCAAATGAAATGATATGATATGAAATGATGGTTGACCTCCATGTGACTGTAACGCCTTAGGTCTACTGTACCTCCAGCTGACCCCTTACATGCATGGATCTGGTCGTGCTAGTGGTACGAGGTCACAAATCATTTTTTTATTACATGTAATGGAGTGAATTAGCTGAAATTACTTCATGCCCTACTAAACAGTCCGAACCTGACCAGCAAGGACAAAGACCTGCCCTTTATATAATCAACACTAACTACTATGTCAAGGACAAAGACCTGCCCCTTATACAATTAACACTAACTATTACTTCAAAAACTGGTGGACAGGTTGGCCATTTTCTTTCTATTAGAATGTAATTAATGACATGTCAGACCCACTGAGCAGTTCCTAAAGTCACCTCTATTCTGAGACACATTCAAAGTTATTACTGTCAGTATTACTATTACTGTTACTGTTACTGCTATGCGGTTAATGATGCTATTACTTGTACTACATCTAGTACTATTATTGGTACTGTTACTTGTATTATTACTGGTAGTATTAGTACTGGTAGTTTTACTGGTTCTATTACTTTTTTAATTACTTTTAAAAAAATTCATGGTTCTATACTGGATGGTACTATATTCAGTAGTATTACTGAATTGTATTATTACTGGAGGTATTACTGGTACTATTACTTGTATTATTACTGATACAGTTTTTAGTAGTATCACTGGTACTATTACTGATACTGTATCCAGTAGTATTACTGGTACTATTACTGATACCGTATCTAGTAGTATTACTGGTACTATTACATGTACTATTACTGATACCGTTTCTAGTATTATTACTGGTACTATTATGTGTACTATTACTGATACCGTTTCTAGTAGTATTACTGGTACTATTACTTGTACTATTACTGATACCGTTTCTAGTAGTATCACTGGTACTATTACTTGTACTATTACTGATACTGTATCTAGTAGTATTACTGGTACTATTAATTGTACTATTACTGATACTGTATCTAGTAGTATTACTGGTACTATTAATTGTACTATTACTGATACTGTATCTAGTAGTATTACTGGTACTATTACTGATACAGTTTCTAGTAGTATTACTGGTACTATTACTTGTACTATTACTGATACTGTATCTAATAATATTACTGGGACTATTAATTGTACTATTACTGATACTGTATCTAGTAGTATTACTGGTACTATTAATTGTACTATTAAGTAAGTAAGTAAAATTTTATTTATAGAGCACCTCTCAAGATAAAAATCACAAGGTGCTTTACAGGATAAAAGAGAAAAAACAATAGTAAAACAATATCTATATAAAAATATAAGAAAAAACTAAACAAATGCAAGCCTAAAAAGATACGTTTTTAACATTTTTTTAAAAGACATCACCGAATCTGCATTTCTTATAGGCAAAGGAATAGAGTTCCAGAGACGGGGAGATGCTGTTGCAAACGCTCTATCACCTTTAGTTTTCAATCTTGTGCGTGGTATGGTCAGTAAAAATTTATCACCTGATCTCATAGACCTAGGGGGAGTATACTCATGCAATAGTTCACTGATGTAACTTGGGGCTTGACCATGTAAACTTTTGTATGTCAGGACCAGAATCTTGTATTGTATTCTTAATTTAATGGGGAGCCAGTGCAGTTGTGCGAGTAAAGGTGTAACATGACAGTATTTTGATAATTTAGTATTACTGATACTGTATCTAGTAGTATTACTGGTACTATTACTTGTACTATTACTGATACCATTTCTAGTAGTATTACTGGTACTATTACTTGTACTATTACTGATATTGTTTCTAGTAGTATTACTGGTACTATTACTTGTACTATTACTTATACTGTATCTAGTAGTATTACTGGTACTATTAATTGTACTATTACTGATACTGTTTCTAGTAATATTACTGGTACTATTACTTGTACTATTACTGATACTGTATCTAGTAGTATTACTGGTACTATTAATTGTACTATTACTGATACTGTTTCTAGTAATATTACTGGTACTATTACTTGTACTATTACTGATACTGTATCTAGTAGTATTACTGGTACTATTAATTGTACTATTACAGATACTATTACTTGTACTATTACTGATACTGTATCTAGTAGTATTACTGGTACTATTATTTGTACTATTACTGATACTGTTTCTAGTAATATTACTGGTACTATTACTTGTACTATTACTCATAGCATTATTGGTACTACTTGCACTTCTGACTCAGGAGGGTAAATGGCTTCATGATAAAGAGAAATTTATATACAGATACAACTGCACATTTTCTAGATGTACAGACCCTGCCCAGCAGTGGGCGGCGCTCAGACGGGTCGGCTCACCTTGGTCCGGTTGCTCAGGGCGAGGTAGCGTGCTGCCAGCTGGCAGACCCGGTGCACGAAGCCCTTCCCAGCAGCCCGGCCCTCCCACAGGCTCTGGGCTCGCTCCCTCAGACCCACCAGTTCAGGCTCCCTGGTGGCCAGCTCCTCCAGCACTGACTGTGGGCCAGGGGTGAGGGTGAGGGGCGAGGGGTGTGGGTGGAGTGAGGGGTGTGGGGTGAGGGGTGTGTGGTGAGGGGTGTGGAGTGAGGATGAAGGTGAGGGGTGTGTGGTGAGGGTGAGGGGTGTGGAGTGAGGGTGTGGGGTGTGGGTGGGGGTGAGGGGTGAGGGGTGTGGAGTGAGGGTGTGGGGTGTGGGTGGGGTGAGGGGTGTGTGGTGAGGGGTGTGGGTGGAGTGAGGGGTGTGTGGTGAGGGGTGTGGAGTGAGGATGAAGGTGAGGGGTGTGTGGTGAGGGTGAGGGGTGAGGAGTGAGGGTGTGGGTGAGGTGAGGGGTGTGTGGTGAGAGGTGTGGAGTGAGGGTGTGGGGTGTGGGTGAGGTGAGGGGTGTGTGGTGAGAGGTGTGGAGTGAGGATGAAGGTGAGGGGTGTGTGGTGAGGGTGAGGGGTGAGGGGTGTGGAGTGAGGGTGTGGGGTGTGGGTGAGGTGAGGGGTGTGTGGTGAGAGGTGTGGAGTGAGGGTGTGGGGTGTGGGTGAGGTGAGGGGTGTGTGGTGAGAGGTGTGGAGTGAGGATGAAGGTGAGGATGAGGGGTGTGTGGTGAGAGGTGTGGAGTGAGGATGAAGGTGAGGATGAGGGGTGTGGGTGGGGTGAGGGGTGAGGATGAGGGGTGTGGGTGGAGTGAGGGGTGTGTGGTGAGGGGTGTAGAGTGAGGGTGAGGGGTGTGAGTGGGATGCGGATTGTGGTGTGTGGGTGGGGTGAGGGGTGAGAGGTGAGAGGTTAGAGGGAGGGACAAGCAGGCAGGGGTCAACCAGAAGAGAAGAGAGTAAGGCCCCCACACCATGAGATCAGAGCACCCAGAGTATCAGAACCAGAACACAGGCTACATAGGCTAGCATCGGCCAAACAAAAGATGCAATAAACGAGACAAAGTACAGAACGATCTCAACGAGCATGTTCCTGGTACTTTGAGTTAATAACATGAGGAGGTTTAAGAGGGGCAAAAAACACCTGGCAAAGCATTGACGTATAATACAGAGAAAACAGAGAGGCGCTGGGATTATAAGATCAAGAGAAAACCAGAAATGTTCCTCCGCAGATGTTATCTGCGCCGTGTGCAGGTGTTGCTAATCACATAAACTGAGCTCTGAGGCAGACGGCACTCTCGGAGTCCGCAAATCATTTGATTTTAGAGTAATCCTCTATTGTGTGAGACGCCTGATGCAGCAGAATTGCCTGTGAGTGACTGACTGTGGTAACTGTATTATCTCAGAAGCTGCCTTTATGGGCCCGGTCCAATTGAAGTCCTAGTACATGTCTCATGTCTGCATTCACTCCAAGCAATTTAGTACTTAAATATACAGTACAGACGTTGGAACACTTTCTTCAAGTAAAATCAAGTAAACCAAGTAAAACAATATTCTACTGTACATTTGTGACTCACTGCAGTTAATACTAATTATTTGGCCCTGACATCTGTATTCATCTTCTCCATCAGCTATAACTCACTGTGCGGTAATTAAAGCCAGGATCAGTAATTAGCCATTTGAGGCAATTAGGTCGTGTGTGGCTGTCTTTAATGAGACCTGCAGACAGACTGGCGTTGGCGGTGGACAGTGGGAGAGTTGGCTGTGTGGTGGATGGGTGTACCTGGAGTTTACTGAGCTCCTGTCTCTTGGCCGGGAGGTCGTGGAGACGGGCGCTGCTCTCCTGGACGTTTCCCTCAGTTCTGCTCATCCAGTCCTGAAGAGGAACCAGACTCGCCTCAAAGTCCTGCATCTGAGACTGCAGACCCTGCGCAAACACACAACACACACAAAACACGGGCGATGACACGCAGGCTAATGCACACGCACACACGCATACACACACACACACTAATACCACACACACACACACACACACTAATGCCACATACACACGCAAACACACACACACGCAAACACACACACACACACACACACACACACACTAATGCCACATACACACACACACACACACACACACACACGCAAACACACACACACACTAATACCACACACACACACACACACACACACACACACACACACACACACACACAAATGCCACATACACACACACACACACGCAAACACACACACACACACACACACACACACACACACACACACACACAAATGCCACATACACACACACACACACACAAAACACGGGCGATGACACGCAGGCTAATGCACATGCACACACGCATGCACTGACACACTAATACCACACACACACACTAATACCACATACACACACACACACACTAATGCCACATACATACACACACACACACACACACTAACACTGTGCTTTCTCCGTTATTCAGGTATTGTTCCTTGCCATTGTGTGTGCACAATAAAAAGCGATGTGGGACAAAATGGTTTCCTTATCAGTGCGAAAGATAACAGTAGAAAACAAAGATGAGCTCAAACAAACACCAAACACAACCCCCCCCCCCCCCCCCCCCCCCACCATGAGGCCAAGCCCATCACCTGTAGGACAGTCTGTCTGCGCTGAAGGTTCTCCATCAGGCTGGTCCAGTCCTCCCTGGCGGTGCCGGCCTTGGCCCGCACCGCCTCCACCCTGTCCGCAGGCACCACGGCCCCGAGCTGTTCGGCGTGCGCCAGGACGGCGCTTAATCGGGCCTGGCCCTGCTCCTCGTCCCTCATGAACTCCTGCGGCACACGACGAGAAAACGTCACTCCCCCAGACACGGCCGGACGAGCGCCGAGCAGAGGGCGACGAGTCCGAGTAGCCGCGTCCAGAACCCCCCCCCCCCCCCCCCCAACGGGGATCTCCCACCATCTGTGAAGCACGCGCGTGCAGACTTAACACGCCTGTCTGCCGGGGGTGTGGGGGGTTGTGTGTGCCCTGTTTTCTCTGCTCAAATGCTACATATGCAGCTGAGCATGAACGGGAGGCTGTCCTGGTGCCCGAGCGCTGAAGAGACCCAGTCAGCCTTGTTCCACATTCAGGATGCACTCGCTGGTAAATAAAAAATGAGTAACCTGCATCTCTGTGGTTGTGTGTGCACTGAACTGGCTACACCTGCTGCCTGCTTCACCTGCTCACGCCATCCTTGTCTTTCTCCATCTCTCTATCCCTCACTCTCTCACCTCCACTGCTGCCATCTCTTCACACCTCTCTCCTTCCTCCTACTCTTCTTCTTTCCATCTTGCCCTCTCTCCCCCTCCCTGTCTCTCTCTCTCACTTTTCAACACTGTCTCTTTCACTTGTCTCTCTCCCTCACTTTCTCCCACCCTGTTTCTCTCTCCATCTCTCTCTCTCTCTCTATCTATCCATCTCACTCTCTTCAACACTGTCTCTTTCACCCTGTCTCTCTCCCTCACTCTCTTTCTTCCTCGGTCTCTCTCACCCTGTTTTTCTCTCTCCCTCTCCCTC
>NC_135219.1:19389484-19416984 GCF_052324685.1 Brachyhypopomus gauderio
GTCCTCTTTCCACCATCATGTTCAGTGTCTATCAGATTGTTTGTTTACTGTGTTTGGCCACATTCGTCCACTGCTCAGAAGAGATGTGTATGTTCAGATATTGTATGTTCAGATATGTATGTTCAGATATTGTATGTTCAGATATTGTATGTTCAGAAATGTTTGTATAAAGTGCAAATTATGTTGATACGCAGGAGCCTGATGGTCAAACCAGTTCCCCATATGTAATTAGGGTCCATATGACCAGTGTACACTTCCCCATATGTAATTAGGGTCCATATGACCAGTGTACACTTCCCCATATGGTAATGATGTGCCTTGTAGTGAAAGTGTCCCACAAACAAACACCCACACACAGACACAACACACACAAGGGCAAATTCATTTCCAGTAAGATGATCCAGATTTTCTCACATTTTTTTCTCACATTTTCACCATTCACCCAAACAAAAAGCAAAAAAATTATTTTGCAAAAAATACTCAAAATATGAATGAAAAAGAAAAATGAAAGATTTATCTAGTTCTATAGGAGTGATGAGGATTATATTTCTTTTAATTTATGCTTATAATTTATGTTTAGAAAACGTAATCATAAACGTATGTTTATAAACTGCTGATGTTTAATTTACAACTGAACGTGATGGAAGGCGTAACACATATCAGTCCATATTATCAGGTATAGCCCATATTATCAGGTATAGCCCATATTATCAGGTTTTTCAAAGTATATAACATTTTATGATGAAGCAAATTTTTCTGTTCCTTTCAATTTCTCACCCGAACTTCCACCAGTTTCTGCTGAATGGAGGCGGAGTCACCAGATGGGTCTGAACAACGCTGAAGCTCCTCCCCTTTGGCCATTAGCCAATCAGTGAGCTCTCTCACTGTGTCCATGTACTTCTCATGCTCAAAAACAACACCTTCTGAAAGTCTGACTCGCTCCTGCAAAAAAAAAAAACCAAAGTGTAATCTCTTTAAAAGAATGATATTTTAAAGAATTATATATTTCTGATCATATTTAATCACATGTATTCCCACAATATAGCAAGCATCCACATCAAAGGGTATGCAATTAAGTCCGACATGACAATTTACAAGTCATCACCTCTGCCGCGGCTCTGACGTCATCAAACTGTGCCCTGAGGAGGGCCGTCTCTTCCTCCTTGAAGGTGGGGTCTCTGGTGCGCTTGTACAGCTCGGCCGCGCTCTCTTCCAGATAGCACAGCGCCCCCTGGTGGTCCTCTACATCAGTTGACAGCAAGCTTAGCCTTTCCAGTTGCTGTCTCTTCTCCCTCAGGCCCAGCTGGGGCTCCAGAGGGCCCTTCACCTCAGCCTCCACCCCCTCCAACCAGCTCCGCAGTTGGGCCCGCGACTCCACAAACAGCTCCCACTGGTTCACCGTCCACTCCAAACGGCTGAGACACAAAACACACACACGTTCATCGGCCTCTGTGACCACTCTGCAACTGCAATAACATTGGAATGAAAACAGATGACATTCCACAACAACAATGAAAAAATAACGTTCAGCGTGTATGTATAATAAGAGAAATAGTATCGGTAGCATCTGTGTCTGTTCTTTTTTCCCCCAGAACGTGACATTTTCCAGCGCGAAATGAATTCAAAACGAATGAATAATAAATAATGCAGAATTAATTCAAACCATGACCAGGTTATTATTAATTAATCATTTAATCAATACTCTTGGCAGCCAATTGGCACAGACGTCCCAGAATTAATCAAACAGTGCCACACGATGCATCCAGTGGCCAAATCAGGCAAAACCCCTGAACGGAGAGGTGAGCGATCCCTCCAAACCCCCCTAGCCCTGCTATAATGCCCTGTGTGCCATTTAGTTTAATGTAGCAAATCATTAGTGTAATTGATGATGGCCCAGGTGCTGGCAAACATGTCAGTGAAGGACTGAAGCACCCGCTGTCTGCACTGTAACACTCTGATAAAATGTTTGGCACTGAAATGGCATCAGGAAATCACAGCAATGACAGCATGGGGCTTGGTACAGGGGGTTCGTAACAGGGGGCTCGTAACAGGGGGCTTGTTACAGGGGGCTCGTTACAGGGGGCTTGTTACAGGGGGCTTGTAACAATCGTGGGAATAGGGCAAACATATTTCTGTTTATGCCACAACAGGAGTCAAGACAGAGAACAGAACACTGAATATCACTTATAGTGATGCTACCGGTGGTGATGAGGAGAAATGGTGTTGGTTAGTGGAGAGTGAAGGTGTCCACAGAGGGCACCAGACCTGACTTTACCTGTGGCAGCTAATGGCCCTTAAAAGTAGCGCTGCCCATGACTCCTCCACTTCCTGGAGCCGAGAACGGATCGCTTCCTGTCGGGTCTCCCCGCCGTTCTTGATGACGAGTTCCCCCTTCCCAGCAGCCATGTTAAGCTTTACCTCACCCTCACCCTTCATTAACAGGATATCCTGCGCGCACACACACACACACACACACACACACACACACACACACACACACACACACACACACACACACACACACACACACACACACACACACACACACACACACAGGATGCTGCTACCTTAGAAATACTGCATTCCCAGCACTGACATTCTTTTCTAAAAATACACCCTAACTAAAGCTTGACAGTCAGACCATTGGAACATCTTAACTAATTGCAACTCATTGCCAGTGAAAGCTTAACATCTGTATTGAAATGTATGATTTATTAATCATTTCCAGAGGATACTGTAACAAAAGCATTAAAGACGCAACTTCAACTGGATTCTTTCATCATTCATTTACAACCAAGATTCTTTGTCCCATCTATGTGATCTTTGAGTTCTCCCATTGTATTTGAAATATATGAAGCTCAACTAGCTCTGGAAAGTTATAGAAAACATACTGTTTCTTCTGATTCGTGTTAACATCACTTTTTCCCCCCTGTGATCTAAAAGCACATACATAAATGAAATATCCCAAATGATGAGAACTCATTCATTATGGGTCTCTTCACAAACCTAGTGTGCTGTCTAAGTAGGTCCTGATTACATAGGCAGCTGTTTCAGTAGGCAGCATTCTAGACACCATCTATCCTCATCTATCCTCGTCTATCCTCATAAAACAGATTTCTAAGCTTATTAAGCATAAAGCTATTTCTGCCGCTTGAAGCAAAAAAAGTCCATACTTACTATGTCATAATTATGTATGTATGTATGTATGACTTAATATCTCATAATTTTAATTTACTCGCAGAATTTTGAATTTTGAAATCTAGTGCGTAGCCTACTGCTTAAGTAGTCTATGCCATTTTGGACTGAGCCTTAGTCTACTGCCTACTGAGATTCCTTAATCTGGCCAAATTTAAAATCAGCATAAAATGGTTCCACAGCCATTAAAGTAATCCCATTATTCAATGCAAGCACAACTTTTGCCCCTGGCAAAATTAGTTTCAACTGGTGGCATACATTGTATGAGAACAAGCTATGAAATTGCTCTCTAGAGTGTCTCAGTCATTATCTCATAGTTATAACTTGCTCTTTCATAAGTATGTTAGCATCTCATAATTATGATTTTGTATCTCGTTATTATGACTTAGCATGTCATAATAATGAGATACTAATATATGAGAAACTAACTCATAATTATGACTTTCTCATAAGTATGATTTAGTATCTTACTATCGTGTAATAATGACTTAATATCTCGTAATAATGAGATAATAAGTAGTATCTCATTATTACGAGATAGTAATAAGTAGTATCTCATTATTACGAGATAGCATGTCATAATTATGAGATACTAAGTTATAATTGTGAGATACTGACTCATAATTATGAGATTATCTCGTTTTTATGAGATAGTATTCCATAATGAGATACTGAATAATAATTGTGAGATACTAACTCACTTATAAAAGAGCAAGTCATAATTATGAGATAATTATTGAGACGTTAGTTAGAGAGCAATTTCACAGTTTGTTCTCGCCCAATGTATGCCACCAGTGTTTATTTAACTCAGTAGCGTTGCCTCTGCGTTTCAGCACGATGGATTCTCCTCTTCCCATTTTTACCCCATTTTATTTTAATTCTTGCATTAGATAAGCCAATGTTACTTGTGTTACGTTGGCAAGCTTGTGTTTGTTGGCTAGCTGGGTTTCCACCACAGTACTTTGAGGCTTCAAACTCCGCTAGCGTAAATGCTAATCCCTCTGTGTAGAAAAATGCAAAATTGTCACAAATTAACCTGAGGGAAAATTTGTTATATGGTTTTATATAATGAAATATATTTGAATAATTCTTAATATTCTAGAAACAGCAGAGAGAATTTGAATAACATATATTTGAAAATTATTTCACCAGGAGCAAAAATTGTGCTTGCGTTGATCGAATTGCTTTAGTGACTGTGGAACCATTTGATACTGATTTAAAATTCAGCCAGGTTAAGGTATCTCAGTAGGCAGTAGACTAACTCTGAATCTGAAATGGCGTACATTAGCAGTACACACTAGATTTCAATGCAGTACATTCTGCTCAACTGTTAAAGCAGTAGCCTATGTTCTTTCAGTAGGTGGCTGGGTAGTATGCATACAACCTCGTACATACTACGTCCACCATTTTACCAATGTCATATGATATATGACATCACACAATTATAGTTAAATGCTCCAGTTGAACCATGGGATAGGACAGTGTGCTGCAATCACATACTTCAAAATGGCTCCCGATTCACAAAGATATCCGGATAATTTTCGCTTACTGTTTAACGCATACTATGTATTCTGGCATACTACCCTTTATTGCGTACTGCTTTGGTGTACTGTATAGGAGGGAAGTACGCCATTTCGGACAGAGCCTTGGCTTTGGGACCCTATATCTGTCCTCTAATGAGACACATAAAATAACAGCGCCCTCTGTTGGCACATACCTGCACTCGCTGCAGTCTCTCCTCAACTTCCTTTTTGCTCCCCTCTGTACTCTCCAGCTTCTCCAGCTTCTCCTCCACCTGCCCGAGCCAATCCCCCATAGTCCTCAGCGCCTCCCCAAAGGCCTGGTACTCCTGCAGGCTGCGAAGCCGGGCCCAGGTCTCCTGGAGGAGAGCTTGGTGGGAGGAGAGCAGCTCCTCGAGGGGGGGGCCGGCCGCCACACTTGCCCCCCGACCACCGTCAGACAGGGTAAGGGAGACCTGGCACAGGCGCTCAAGAGACGCTCTGCAACAGCGAGACGTCCACTGTCATGTTTTCTCAGTCGAGACAAGAACAACACCAAAAGATGCCTGGTATATTGAGAAGAAAATGGCTTCCTGTGAGCTCACTCACACACAATCACAAGTTTTAAAAAATGGTACCAGGCACACACCTCCTCATTAGCAGCTGTCTGTGAAATGCCTCCATCTTCTCGAGCTCGGCGGTGCAGTCAGGGGCTGCTGGGGGGTCCTCTTCCCAGAGAGGAGGCTCTTTCTGCAGGCTCGCCCTCATCTGGTGCAGCCAGTCCTTCAGCTCCTCAACACGTACTTCAAACCTAAGCCAGTGAAACGTGCTTAAGTGAAAACGTGAGAGGCTCCTATCAAAAATGTGGCTGAAGAAAAAAAGCCCATAGCTGCCGTTTCATGTTATTCGCTTTCGCTTTCTTGGACACATTTCCTCACCCGTCCTGTAGAGCGGCGCTCTCCTCCAGACAGCGCAGCGTTTGTCTGCACGTCCCCACTAATTCCTCCAGGGCCAGCTGACAGGAGGCCAGGCGTTCCTGCACCGCCCCAGCTCCAGTCTTGGACAGACAGTGCAGGAGTTTCTCCCCTTCTTCATGCAAGCGGGCCATACGCTCCTCGCCCTCGCCCGTCCTCTCCAGCACCTCCTGAAGACGGCAGACATCTCATAGCAGTTCGACAAATTCTGCAGCCCAAGCCTCAATCGACAAAAAAATACTTATTCAAATTTAAATATTATAATTTTCAGTGTTTGAGCATAATCTGAGCATAATCTGAGCACAGTTGGATTCGGAAACATGAGTATTAAATTCAACAGAGTTGTAGATAGTTAGGAGTAGGGTGCACTGAGCTAAGCAATACTTTGAGCTGCTGCAGCTGTGTTGTGATGTCAGGAACATCTCCCGGTTCCTCAAAGCAGACCTCAGCTCCGGCCCTCAGCTCTGAGAGCCAGTGATGGAAACCTTGCGTGAGCTCTGCAAGAGAGCGAGAGGTTAGAGGAATAGAGCGGAGAGACAGACAGGCAGAGAGCTCTGCTGTTAGCATGGCACTAGCCACACTTGTGCTTATGTGACCAGATGGCCTGTGTGGGCGTGTCTGGAAGGACCGGTTCTCTGTTGTCCTAGTAACAAAATCTAATCAATTCCCAAGGAGACCTGTCATACGGTCCGTGGGAGATAAGGTGTCCGTGGCACAGGTGTGCAGCTTGCATGTTTTGGTAGGCAGCATAATTATGAAAACAACAAACAATACGTATCGCCTGCACCTGACTCGAGACTCTAGTGCTAACCGAGCTTAGTGGTCATGTCTAAGCAGAGATGCTCTTTGTTTGGACATGTTCCCCCATATTCTCTGCATTTCTCATTCTCTCTCTCAAAATTAAAACTACACTATACATCCCTGGCCATAAAGCTGTGCACTAGGGTTCACCTCACCATTAAAGCTGTGCACTAGGGTTCCCCTTCACCATTACAGCTATGCACTAGGGTTCCCCTCACCATTAAAGCTGTGCACTAGGGTTCCCCTTCACCATTACAGCTATGCACTAGGGTTCCCCTCACCATTAAAGCTGTGCACTAGCGTGTCCTGCAGCGTGGCGAGTATCCGGCTGGACTGATGGACCGCAGCCTCACTCCTCTTCACCAGGCCGGTGATGTCCTGGCCCAGGCAGGACAGCTGCTGAGCTGGGTACGCCCTGCACAGCGCCCTGAGAGACTCGCTCACCACATCCAAACTGCCATCTGCCTGCTTCTGAGACCTCTGGATGTCCTAGAACAAGAGGCCCAAGCAGAGTTTTACTGTACGGAAGAGACTCAGTGGTCTGTGTTCTCACTGTCAAATTCATTTTAGTCAGAAAAGGCAGAGATTCACTGACTTTGCCATGCTGGATGAATGAGATTCACTACGCTACATGTTAAGGATAAACACCCAGCTATTATTTATTGCAAAATAAACTGGACAGGCTGAATGGGTCCCCAACTCAAAGATTGCAAAAAAAACGGGATCAGGACTATGTAGCTAATAACATCTGAGCACTGGTTGCCATAGTGGTGGTCAGTTATAGAGTTAGCTGTCCATTATTCAGAAATAATGGTTCCCTACATGCCTTAACTGACCAAGTGAGTGGGCAGAAAAGAATGGTTGGTTCTTACTAACCTTTATCTTGGCTACGTTTTCTGGATCAGATGTCTGAGATAGCTCCGACAACGTGTCCTCGATGGTCGTCAGCTGCTCAGCCACCTGAGATATGATGTCTTTGATGTGCTGCCTCTGTGAGCTGAAGTCCATCAGGATCGCCCCGGCCTGCTCATAGACCTCCCGAGCACGCAAGACCTTCTTCCTCAGGTCAGCTTCCATTGCCTTATAAGAAATGGAATATGATGCTTATAGGAGTTCATAAGCTTCTATTGCTGTTATGCCAGGTCATACATAGGTCATAGCTAGGCCTTACTTTTAGTCCTACTAACAAAATAAAGCTATTTTTTATTTTATGTTAGAGATAAATAAGTAGTAAGAGGAAAATGTGCATGAAATTATCCTTTCCCCAAAGCATATGCACAGTATTCGCATTTACTCATTTTGTGTAGATTCACAAACAACCGCATGAACGTGAAACCCTGAAAGGCTGTTTCTACCTGGAGCTGGGCAGGTGTTTGCTGGGTCTTCAGCACCTGTTGCAGTTCGCCCATTTTGGCCTGTAGGGTCTCCAGCACCTCCTCCTTCCCCTCCAGGTCCAGCTGGTCCAACACAAAAACACAGCAGCGTCCGGTAGGGTCCGGAGAAGCTCCGTTTGGCCCCTTCGGCCCTTTTTCCTTGTCCCGGGGCATCGTGGGGACCTGCCCACCCTTCCCACTGACCTTAAACTGAGCGAGGTGCTTCTCCATGTCAGGGCTGGATAAGAGGCTAACGGCTCCCTCGTTGAGCTCACTCACAGAGGTGGCACTCCAACACTCAATGTCGTTGGCAATCGAGTTGATCTCGTTCCACAGCGCGACAGACACCGTAAGAATATCAACGTCGGCATCCGTGTTCTCGGATGTCTAATATAAACAGAGGCAGATCAAGGAACACCTGAGTAATGTTGTTTTTAGCATTATGGTAATGGCTACATATCCTGCACATTTTGTACACATCTTTCCATTTAGCTACTGTTAAAATGATGCTTTATTAAACAAACGAAAGAAAAGAATCAACAGATCTCACATCCAGCCACGTATCCACAATGCGGTCCATCTCCGCGCGGACGCTTTCTCCCATGTCTTCCGGAAGCTTCCTCAGTTCACCGATGAAGCACTTGCCTTTAGTCACGAACAGATCTAGCTCCTCCCGAGTGCCTGCCAACTCCAGCCGCACCGCCTCCAGCTAAAGACGAGAGGATATTCATAATAAATAATTTCGTATTTTTGATTGAATTTGTTTTTGTATCATAAAAAAACCAGAAGCAGAGTGGCGGGGAGAGAGAGGACACCGACTCGGCTCAGGGCTCTCTGGACGTCTTCGGGGTTGTTCCGGCTGGACTGTGCGGCCGCCACAGCGCGGGCCCTCTCAACGACACAGCTGATTTTGGTCCTGAGAGTCTGGTATTCCTTGCAAACCTCCATCAGCACCCCACACTGCTCCTGACTGCACAAACAGGACAGGTAGACACTGATGAGCAAAGGTGCTCCATTGAGGCCCTCGAAGATGCTCACACAATGCCCTCTCTATAATCTCAGCATTTATGCTGGTGGTTTTGCACTTATGGTATAACATCATCCGTACTTTTGTAGGTTTGCACATTATATGATCTGCTGACTTCAATTCCTGTTTGCCGAGTGCGTTTGGCTACTGATGTTTTGTCTTTGGTTCTCATTCTGAGACACTCACTCCTCAGAGATGAGTTTCCTGATCCTCCTCCAGGTGGACTGGACTAAAGCTACGTCCCGCTGGGCCTCCCCCGCCAGCTCGTGGTCTCTGTGGGCCAGCTGCTCCCCTCTCTCCCCCAACCACTGCTGGCTGTGCTGCAAAGCCTGAAGCTCCTCCTCCAACTGACTTAACGTCCAGAGCCTGAGGCGCACACAAGGACGAAGACCACGAGCGTTAAAATTAAACGCTGCCGACAAGCATTTTCACCAACATGATATCTAGTTCACAATAACACACTAAAATCAGTTTCCCAGACCAAAATTATGCCTAGATGAAAAAAAAAAACAAAACAGTTCTAATTTTAATTAACTAATTAAATTAATTAATTAACCAATTTAATTAATTAATTCAATGGCACTGAAATTTAAAACTAGTCTCATTCATGTCCCTAATATTATGGGGTAAATAGCATAATGTAGACAGCAGAGACAGCTAAAACAGGTCTAGATGGATTACCTCTGCTGAAAGCTCTGTGTGCTTGGCTCTGTGAACCACGTTCTTCTAGCTTTCTCCTCCAGCTCCTCAAGGCTCCTCAGAAGCAGTTCCTTCCTACCCCTGAAAGAGCTCCACATGGCGGCTAGTGCCTCCGCCTCGCTCTGCCTCGAACCCATGCTCCTCTGTAGCGTCTGGAGGCCTGACCCCAGATTGTCCACCAGCCCTCTGCAAGACACTCTGTCTCCATCGCTGCTGTGCAGATGCAGGCATGCCTTGTTCAGACCGCTATCCAAGCTCATAGCTTGAACCTCCAGGGAGGCCAGTTCCTGGGCCATTTGCCCAAGTTCCTGGCTCAGGTGCCCGGCCTTGGCTTGATCCCAGCTCCCCTGGCCTTCGACTGCTACCTGGTGGTTCCGTATCGAGTCAGTAGCTGATTTGTAGGTTACCAAGAAGGTTTCGAGTTTAACCAGAACCTCGCCACGGCGCTGCACCAGGTTCTGGGCCTCAAAATAGAGCTGAAGACAGTCTTCCTTTCTGGCCTGAAGGCACTGGAGATCCAGAGGAGCTAGAGAGGGACCTAGCGTTTCCATGTGCTGCTGCAAGCCATCTGCTGCCTCTTTTTGTGTCTGGAGAAGAGCTTCATCGTCCTTTAGGTGGAGAAACACAACATATAGTGTACGTGTATGTGTGAGTTTATGTAGGAACTGAGAGTATTTGGATGAATATGAGGTTGTGGCTTCTTCTTTACCTTTAACTGGACACTGACAGAGGTCAAGTCATCTGTAATGACTTTGGATTTACTTCTCAGCTGCCCAAGGAAGTTCTCACTCCACTGGGTGAGGGCCACCAGGGCCTGGTTGAACTGCTCCAGCTTAGCAAGATGGGCCTGAAGTTCCTGAATCCTGGAAACCACAAGATATGAATATTCAAAATAAACAATATCAAGGACACAGTTTTAAAGCATTCAAAAGAACTTTTCCACCAGAATTTTGCTTGAATTCAAGTCCACATTGGGAAGCACTTTTTGAAAAATCACTGGTTGTTTTTTTTTTTTACCTGTTGGGTATGTTTGTACTGAGGGAGCACCATCTCTCCTCTAGGCTGCAATGCATTTCTCTGAGTTCTCCCGTCCGGTCTGACACTGTAGGGTGGAGACACTCCACCTGCACCTCCAATTTCTCCAACAAAGCCTCCTGAGAGGGGAGCTCTGACTGCAGGTCCTGGCCGATAGGAACATTACAGCTCTGGATTAACTGATTACGTCGTGCAAACAGCAAGTGATCTCAATTTAATCAACAAAAAAGTATTTGAAAAGCCCACTGATGTTGGCACACTGCTCACTGGTTGACCAATGTTATAGTTAGTGGTCAGTGTGTTAACAGTTAGACCAACCCAACCAAGCAGGAGTTTAAGATGAATTACCTGCAGCATTTGCAGCTGGCCATGAAGCCTGGCCTTGTCTGTGGTCAGGTATGGAGTTTCAGAGTTACAGAGATATTCACACCTGCTCAGCCATCCCTGCAGGGCTGAGAGATCCCGTTCATACCTATCAAAAGAAAAGAAACACAGAACTTCTGAAACCCTCACTTATTATTATACTAAACCACACTCCAGTAGTATAGAGTGGTTATGAATATGACAGTAGTGTGGGGATATAGTCGTGTGAAGGAGGTCAGTAGGTTTCTCCACCTTCTGCCTTTGGACCAACGGAGGACGAAAACACAAAGAGCGGCAAACACACAAGCTGAACTTACTTCTGCCACAGAGTCAACAGGTCTTCCAGTATGGCCTGTTTTCTGGCAGCTTCATTGGTGTGCTCGGTATAAGTCTGTTGGAGGTCTGCTACCTCCTTCTCCACCTGACCTCCGTCAGACAGCCGTTTTGAGCCCAGGCTCAGGGCCACCAGCCTGGGCTGGAGCTGCTTCAGTTCCTGCCAGATGTCCTGGAATTAAAGCAAACATGCTTTCATATATAATCTATAAAGGAAACATATTTAGGGACTTCTAAGCAAGTTATTTGGAGAGAGACTTTTGTAAATGTGCTTTAGTACAGAAAAAATTCAGCAAAAGAAAACTTTCTCTCCATAGTAAAAATACAACACTATACCATATGATCATGCAGAGCTTGGTAAGTTCTTGACGATGATGTGCAGGAAGTAAACGAGTCATTCAACTTGTCTACGAGCTCATCCATCACATTTTTCACCTTAAGGTAATAAGGCCAGTAGCAAAAGGTCAGGCTAAGCGTTTAACATCCATAAAACCATATAATATAGTCCATATAATCAAGCAGAGATGAATGGTTCACGTGGACGCACCTCATCCAGATCTTCGGTTAACTTCATTTTGTGTGAAGAGCTAGCCTGAAGCTCAGCCTCTTGCTGCTTCACGCTGCTCTTAAGTTGCTCCCAGTGCCGGCCAATCTGAAATAAGCGCGTTTTGATATGCTCCGCCTTCCCCGGAGTGACAAATCGACTCAGACCACGAGACTCCTCCTCCAACCGACTGTAGATCTTCATCTTCTCCTGTAGGCCAGCTTTCACCACCTCCACACTGTGAATCTGTTGGTCCAGTGGAGCTGCGCTCCAGTGAACATCTTCTAGCTGGTTCCCCGTCTCACGCACCCAGGAGGCGAACGCTTTGAACTCACTGCTGAAGTGCTGCCAGTGTCTCTGCATCTCCTCAAGCTCCAAAACCCTGCATGAACAAGGAGTTTGAACGTGTGCCATGCTGCAAGATTGTATGTTTCCTCCCACAAATGCTAAAGCGATCTCACTTTTGTTCAAGGCCAGCCCGCACGTACTGCACTTTCTCTACAGCAGCCGTGGCCTGATTGGACAGTAGGGATTGATTGTGGGAGCCCAGCTTAATCTGGGACGCCTTGTTCACCAGTGATTCAGCCTTCTCTATGAAGGCACCGGTCTGCATGTGAAGTTCCTGCACATCACACACACACACACACACACACACACACACACACACACACACACACACACACACACACACACACACACACACACACACACACACACACACACACACAAACCCACACAGAGCTATACAAATAAATTTGACTTTGACAAGTAAACGCACAGGCGAAAGGGAAAATGAAGGCAATAATTAGAATTAAAATGCTGTGATCTGAACTGAAGATTTCATTTTACAATTGATATTTAGTATGCAGATTTGACTCTGCTCTTACTCTAGCATAATCCAGTTCGGTGGTGAGGTTTTCCAGGCTGCCAAAGACGAGCTCCCTCTGCAGGATCGGAGTGGCGCTGCACACAAACTGCCAAACCGCCTCTCTCTCCAGCTCAAACTCTTGCCATGCGCTCACAGTAGCCTAAAATACATACGAAAATTATCATGCACTAGTCCAATCACAGTCACACCAAGTGGTTCCCGGAGAAACATTTTCACGTTTCTAGAGACGGTTCAGTAGCCACACCTGCAGATGCTCCTCCTGAGCTGAACTGTTTCGGCCTTCTCCTCCGGGCCCGATCTGCAGCGCTGGCCCACACGGGCGAGACCCGGGTCCCTGTGGTTCTGACTCCTCCTGGTCTTGCCTCCTCCGTGACTTCAGCTTCTGCTGCTCAACACAAGACAGTGGCTCAGGTTCCTGCTGGTTCGTTCAGTTTTTGACTGGACATTCTGGCAGGCACGATTCGCAGAGCAGCCCATCGCAACATCACCCCACCTGGTGGATCAACAGCAGCTGTTTGGCTTCCGTAACACGCTCTGCGTTCAGGATTCTGCTGTGGCCCAGAGCCTGGAGCTCCTCCTCTTCCTGCTGGAGCTCCTCCTCTTCCTGCTGGAGCTCCTCCTCTTCCTGCTGAAACTCCTCCCCTCCTCTCTCACTGTGCCCGTCTAAAGACATTTCCTTATCACACACAGAGACCAAGAGCAATGTTAGTGAAGATACACTTGAACACCACAAAGCCAAACATCTTCACCCGTCACCTGTTCAAAAAGGGCCCCATACACTGTGAATTGATCTTCTTTTTCATGTGTTCATCTATCATCAAGTCCCTTTTACAGCTTACGTAGTAGGGAACTGGGCCCTGGGGCTTCCACACATGCATGGTGCTCTTACCTCATCCAGAGAGGAGAGGTGGGTGAGCTGGATCGAGAGCTCTTCCAGGGCCGCCCTCTGCTTCAGCACCTCTGTGTCCGCGCTCAGATCCTCCAACACCTTCAGTCGGGTCCTGAGCCAGCCCAGCACCTCCTCTGGAGCCTTCAGCTCTCTACCCTGTAAGCATGGAGAGATAGAGGAGAAGGAGACGTATATTTATGGGGAGTGGGTGGAGCAGAGCGGTAGTGAGACACTAGTGAGACACTAGTGAGACGCGAATCATCAGGCTGCCAACAGTTTAGAAAGCATACACCCTCTGACAGGTGTAGCAGTGACGGGTGAGTGTTGAATGTTGGGATCAGAACCGCTGGATTAACGCTTTCTCAGAATCGGTCTGTCTATTGATTACAGAGCGCTGCGCCACCCACGGTGAGCTGACCTGCTCAGGAGAGTGTTCTCCACCTCTCTGGGCTGTCTGCTGAGAGGAGAGCCAGTCAGACAGTTCTTCAAACCTGAAACACAGCAGGCACACCCCTCAGATCTCCGTCCCCTCAAGGACCTCTGACGATGAAGCACTTCTGCTGGTCATCTACTCCCTTACACCACCCACTCCTCACCTGGAGTGCCACTGCCTCCATTTGTCTGGGTGCTGTTGGAGTCTCACAAGGGCGCTTTCAACGTCACTTCTGACTTCTGACAAATGACCTCTGGTCTCTAGAAGAGCTTTTTGCATTGGGTCATTTTCCGGAAGTTTCTGACAAAGCTGTTCCATTGTTATTAGTCTCTTCTCACACACAAAGAAGGGGTCCTTCTGTCTGAAATAGGCCTGAGGAAGCAAACACAACGGCTCTCCAGAAACATATCTGCTGCTGAAATGTTGTAGACCTTCGACTAACGCTTATTTGAGCTCCATCTCCCAACTCTCACGGCTGTATCCTCCACAAAGTGACACGCTGGGTGCAATCTCTCTCTCCTTCTTTCTCCCCGTTTCCTCACACCTACCCTGTGTTCTCCGATCACCCTCTCGCTGCCGGCTGAGACCAGGGCCTTGTCTTCTCTGTGCAGCTCCGCCCTGCATTCCTGCAGTGATGTCATCACTCTACGCCGCTCCGATTCTGCTTTCAGCCTCAAAAGGTGGGCGGGACCTTCAGCCTGGATCTCCTTTTTACACGCAAACATACACAGTAGAAAGTCAAAAGTTCAATGTTAACTTGAGCCACACCTGGTAGCTTATTTAAGCCAAAGGTGAACTGTTGTGTGATGGGGTCAGCATCACACTCACCTTCCACTGTTTGTGCAACATCCTAACCGTCTCCTGGAGACCCTCCTGTTCCTCCTCAGGTAAGATATCGGTGAGGTCATCGCATGCCTTCAGATAAGCGTTCAAAACTCGCTGGTCCAGCCGCCCAAAAAAATCCTAAGCAGACAACACTCTTCTTAACGACACTCACAGTGTGAGGGGAGACACGCGATAATGAGAAGGAGTCTCTGACCACCCCTGACCTCCGTAAACACACCTCAGTATGTTCCTGACAATGCCACAGTGTGCTGCTTTGCACATGACAGAAATACTGACACTTCCTCAGGTAATATGTTTCACTCACAGTAATCATATACAGAGAAACATAAACCAGAGATTGAAAAATAGATGTTTGCATACGTAATAAACCCAAACCCGCCTGTGCGAGGCTTTTTGCCCCGAGGGCGAAGTGACATACGCTGTGTTTGCTGAAGAGCTCGGCCGGGTCTCCGCTCTCCTTCAGACACGCCTGCCCGACCTGCAGGACCTTCTCCAGCTCGGCGCGAGACTCCTCGAACCTCCGGGTCAGATTGCCGTTAGCCTCCGCCACCCTCCTCCACTCCAGCACCTCCTGCATGAGGGCCTACAGGAGGGACACGGGGACCACGTCACACCTCTGGACCCCGCGTGTCCCCAACCCCCGACAGGCTAAACACGCACTTTTAATTGGCCACTGACGCTAAGAAGTACGTATTGTTCCGGTGTTTTGCATTGATCTGCAAGCTGAAGCTGATTTCTAAATGTAAAAATGGTTAACATATGGTTAAGCCCTGCTAGGTGTCGTTTCCACCCTGTGTGGCAGGTTGCTGCAGTAGCGTGGAGATGGAACCGCTACCGTGGAGATGGAACCGCTACCGTGGAGATGGAACCGCTACCGTGGAGATGGAACCGCTACCGTGGGGACTGGAGGCTGACCTGTGCGGTGGTCTGAAGCTCGGTGACCCTGTTTTGCAGGAGCGACGGGTCAAAGTTGTAGAGAGTTTTTGTGCAGCACAGCGCCCTCTGCAGGGCCAGGTAACTGCGCTCCACTGCACACACACACCGCTTACAGCTTTGCTGCTGAGCCAGCAGCTCCTGGTGGAGACACATACACACAACTGTACACATTAGTCAAACTGAAACACAACAATTTTTAAAAAACTGGACAAAGCAGATTCACAGACACACACACAGCTTCACTAATATTAAATAATGCAGAGCAGGTTATCCAGGTTATCTTCTCTACACGTCACAGTTGCATCATTGTTGTTGTTCTAGGACTTTGAGCCAGATCCCCCAGTGCTCCTGACATGGGCGTTCTCACCTGGTTCTTGTACTGAACATGTGACTAGATGATGATGTAACACTCTCACCTGGTTCTTGTACTGATCATGTGACTAGATGATGATGTAATGCTCTCACCTGGTTCTTGTGCTGTTCATGTGACTGTGTGATGATGTAACACTCTTCCCTGGTTCTTGTGCTGGTCATGTGACTAGGTGATGATGTAACGCTCTCACCTGGTTATTGTGCTGGTCATGTGACTAGGTGATGATGTAACGCTCTCACCTGGTTCTTGTGCTGGTCATGTGACTGTGTGATGATGTAACGCTTTCACCTGGTTCTTGTGCTGGTCATGTGACTGTGTGATGATGTAATGCTCTCACCTGGTTCTTGTGCTGGTCATGTGACTGTGATGATGATGTGATGCTCTCACCTGGTTCTTGGGCTGGTCATGTGACTGTGTGATGATGTAACACTCTCACCTGGTTCTTGTGCTGATCATGTGACTAGATGAAGATGTAACACTCTCACCTGGTTCTTGTGCTGATCATGTGACTAGATGATGATGTAACACTCTCACCTGGTTATTGTGCTGGTCATGTGACTAGATGATGATGTAACACTCTCACCTGGTTCTTGTACTGATCATGTGACTAGATGATGATGTAACACTCTCACCTGGTTCTTGTGCTGGTCATGTGACTGTGTGATGATGTAACACTCTCACCTGGTTCTTGTGCTGGTCATGTGACTGTGTGATGATGTAACACTCTCACCTGGTTTTTGTGCTGGTCATGTGACTATGTGATGATGTAATGCTCTCACCTGGTTCTTGTGCTGGTCATGTGACTGTGTGATGATGTAACACTCTCACCTGGTTCTTGTGCTGGTCATGTGACTGTGTGATGATGTGGCCAGCACGCTCTGCAGTCTGGTAGAAAGCAGAGATCTGCCTCTCTAGCTCCTCCAGTAAAGGAAGCATAGTCTGACACTCCTTCAGAACCACTGGACATTTCTCCTTCATCTGAGTACACACACACACACACACACACACACACACACACACACACACACACACACACACACACACACACACACACACACACACACACACACACACACACACACACACAAACAGGCTATAGATACACACAAAGTGGGTGCATTAACTTGGACTTTAGCCCAAGTAAATTTCTTAAAATGTCTTACTGTTTTGTCGTTTAATCTCTGCCAATATTTTAATGTTAAATAATACTGAGGAGTCTCCACAGACCAAGAGCAGTTTCTGGGTCTGCAGATTAATAGCCAACTTGTGCTATATATATGCTAAGTGACAGTAGGTTGTGTTCTGCCTAACACACTTGCCAGGGACCTGCCACAGGACCGGCTCTGCGTTTACTAACAGACAGTAGATCTGTAGACAGTTTTTCACTGGCCATTGATATTCCTCAACATTGCAGTGTTGTAAATGGTTTTTTTTCCATGATTTCTGCCGTACACTGCTAAATAAGTAAAATGAATTCACCCCACCTTATGCAGCTGCCCTTTAATGTTCGCCATAGCCGAGAGCGCTTGAGATCCATCACCGCTGACGGAGCCTCCAACCTGGAGCTGGGCAGAGCGGGCGGCCATCTTGTACTGGGCCTCAGTGGCTGGGAGCCTGAGCTTGATCTCCTTCACGATGAAGAGGGAGGGTGAGTGGAGTACTGTCTCTACAGAGCCAGAAGCAACAAAGCCGTTACTGAGGGTTACCTCAAGACTTACCTCCACATACTGCATGAAGGCTGTGACGTCAGGCAGCGACACCTGAACAGGAGACGAAAGTTTGGCCATAGAAGTTTCTAGAAAGTCTTTGAGAGCAGCAGTAGCTTCCTTCTGTTCCTTCTCAGTCTGAGGATGAGTCTCGTTAACGCGGGCATACTGCGGGGGGAAGGGTTAACAATACAGCTTCAGAAATCTACATGAACTGATCTCTCCCTGAACTGATCGGTCTAGAAGTAACTGAAACAGCTCATCAGGGGTCCATTTCTTAGCCCGAGATTCCAGTAGCAGCTTACAAATCAAGAGGTTGCAGTTTCCATACTGAATGACCTTTCAGCGTATTCAGAGATTTCTTTGTGATTGGACATTAACAGAAGGGGGATATATCAGGAGATGGTCACGTATATATATATATATATATATATATATATATATATATATATATATATATATATATATATATATATATATATATATATATATATACCTGTCTGGCCTTTCCAAACAGATCTCGCCATCTGCCATTGAGGAGAAGCAACTGATGCTTTATGTCATGAGACACTGTGTCATCACAGGTCTCGATAAGGAAGTTTCCTGCATCGTTCATGATAGCGTGCTGCTCCATCCAGTGTGGGAGGGTCTTGAAGAACTCCTGTAGTGGATGAAAACAACAGGGGCATTTAATAGAGTGAGAGAGAGTGAGAGAGCGTGATTGTACCAGTGATGTACCAGGTAAACGTTCTGTGTGTGTGTGTTTGTGTTGTGTGTGCGTGCGTGTGTGCGTGCGTGAGTATGTGTGTGTGTGCGTGTGTGTGTCTCACTCGTTTGGTGTTCTCGGGCTGTCTGAGTGCTCCCTGTGCGTCCTCCAGCCAGACCTGCAGTGAGCTCACACTGCTGCTGTATTTCTCCCAGTTGCCCAGAACCTCCTCCAGCATGGAGCGAACACTACGCACCTCCACCGACAGACTCCTCCACTGATCCACCACATCCCTTAGGAAACGCCTCACACCCTCCTCCACTACACACACACACACACACACACACACACACACGCACATATACACACACACACACACACACATACACATATACACACACACACGCACACACACACACACACACACACACACACACACACAGACACACACACGCACACACACACCCCCAAACACACACACACACGCACACACACACACACGCACACACACACACACGCACACACACACACACACACGCACACACACACGCACACACACACACACACACACACTTTTACAAGTCCACAATACACTACAACACCCTAGTCAAAATCTCTGTAAGGACATCTGGAATAAGCACTAATTCATGCACATTCACAGCTGCACTAGCATTCCAAAAGTTTTACATTTATAACACTGTAGCTGACACTATTCTCCAAAGCAACTTTTTAATTATGACTGACTGCCTCTTGAGTAACTAAGGGTTATGGGATTTGTTCAGGGGCCCAACAATGGCAACAATAAAATAAATAAAAGACACATGCAAACACACACACAAACAAACACATACACACACAACATTTTTTTAGCTCCTTATATTCAGAGCACATTCTCACGGTGGAATACAAAAGCAGTGAGCCTATGTGGAGATATGTAAAACATGAACAATAATAAGACAAATTTCAATATTGAACAGTTTAAATTTAACATAACCCCAAAAAATAATTAGTAACCCTAAATTAAACTAACAAAACCCAAACCGTCTTTTATGTTATCTGGCAAAAATTCTAAAACAAAGCTCATGTGGGGGGTCTCATGATTTCAACATGCACCAATCACAGTGGGGAGGGTTGGGGCAGAGCCCGCCCATGGCCAGAGGCATGATGGGAGCAACATGTTAGCATGGCTACAGCTCCGAGAAGACCCAATTAGAATATCTCCACTAATGGAGTGGTATTCCCCCCTGAATACTGTGCCTGGGAAAACCTCATTTAGCAGTAGCCTGAGGAGAGAGAACCAAACAGGGAAAGAGGGAGAGAGAGAGGGAAAGAGAAAGAGAGCGAGAGAAAGATACAGGCCTAGACTGATTGACTGTTGAGCCCATAAGGTTTTAACAGTAAGGAATATGGAATATGGTGTGATAGGGACTACGATTCCCATCCTCCAGGACAGAGGGAGGGCGAATGGAGAAGACATTGATCTCAAATAAATGAACCGAGTTCCTTTTTATCCTGCGTAGTTTATGACGGCTGTTTCTGCATTATGAACTTCAGAGCACATCAAATTTGTACTCTAAAAGCAATTTCACGCCAGATTTTGACCCCACTCGTTATGGAAAACAGAGGAGAGTCCAGTCTGAAACGGTACAGCCTGAGTTCTGTTTGGCACCGTCTTCTGTGAGGAGCTCAAACCGGAATTTTCACAGGGATCTGAGCATTTGGACCAATGGGCTGCCAGTCTCACCAGAGCTGTTGGCGTCTATGTAGACGGCAGCGGCGTGCTGCAGTGCCACGAAGCTGGAGTCGTACTTCTGGAAGAACTGCTGGCCGTCCACAAACAACTAGTGAAACACACGGAGAACAGAGGTGTGAGACAAGCCAACGTGTGTCACTGCGTCCCCTTTAGAAAGCTCCAGTGTGTCTAACCCCTCTGCTGGAGTGAGACTGGACAGGGTTAAGAAAAACGAAACGGCATTCGTGAACATTCGTTCTCGTAGAAAGACCGAACTACTACCACGTAGTTCTGCAGCAGATGTTCCGCCGTCTCCTGCCGTCCGTATTTGATGATCCAGGATTTCAGCTTGGACTCGCCCAGTGACAGGAACGCCAGCATACCGTACTTCAACTCCCAGAATTCCAGCTTGCTCAAATGAACGTGCGAGACTGTAGATACGTAGTTGAATCTGGGAGGAGTTGGACAGCAATTTTTGGGTGCAATTATTTCATCCTAAGATTACAAAATATTTGCTTTAGCCAGAAAAAACCCATTTAAAGCCGGCTAGACCACTAGATCACTCACTGCCGAAGGGCCACATTCATCTGTAACCTCCTCTTTGGGGATTTTAAAAATAACTGCTTAAAACAATGTTGATTAAACATCGTCCCGTTTTTTACTTAAAGACAAGCCAAGCGTATTCCCCAGCGCACCTCTCCGTCAGATCCTGAAGCTGGTCCTCAGGAACAGGAGTGCCACCCACGCCCGTGTGTCTGTGGAGACCCTGGAAGATCTGCCGGTGTATCTCGAGCTGCCCGAGAAGCTCCTAGAGGAACAAAGCCACCCCAGTCATCTCAGAAGATCTCCCTTGGCCTTTCTTCATGCTCACGCTTCATGCCGAGACACGTTCCCCACGCACCTGATGCCGTCGGCGGGTCTTGTGGATGGCGGCGGCCGTGTCTTGGTGCGTGTGCCTGGGGAGAAGTTCCTCTCGCAGGATCTTCTCCACCTGGTGGAGCCATACGGCCGCCTCTCCCAGAGGACTGGGGAGAGCGCCGTCCAGCTGGAGATGCCAGTCCAGGAGCTGCATGGAAAACGTGATTTTTTTAGCACATGTATAGAATGTGTGTGTGTGTGTGTGTGTGTGTGTGTGTGTGTGTGTGTGTGTGTGTGTGTGTGTGTGTGTGTGTGTGTGTGTGTGTGTGTGTCTCACCCTAGAAGACAGTCTTTCCCAGGCCTGCTTAACCAGAGCTTGATCTGAAGTCAGTATGCCACCCTTCTGTGTGGAGTGAATGCATGACTCCACCTGTCTCCTCCTCATCTCATACTGCGTACGGTAGTGGTTGAAGCGCTGAGGTGAGAGAGAGAGAGAGAGAGAGAGAGAGAGAGAGAGATGGAACAAAAATAAATAAAAGCAAAAATACAGGGTGCAGGAGCGATGAAAAGACAGGTGGAAAGGTCAGTGGAAAACAAGAGTGAGATCAGAAAATTGTCTCAAAGGGACCATGATGCATTGTTCTAAATCGCAGGTGTTCGGTTCAACAAGAGAAGAAAAAAATGACGAATGCTGAAGGTGCTTGGGGCTACGCGTCTGCTGACATCCATCCACACGCTCACCACTCATTTGTCCCCTCCATCGCCACGTAAACCATCTATCTGTGGGCTGCTTCTGGTCAGGAACAGATTGGCTACACACACCAGCAGCTGTGTGATCACTGCAGCGTGCTGTGGGCTCATAATTATGGATATAATAACAACATCTGGGCTTGGGTGTCGGTATCAAATGCAATGCAAGCCTTCACTGGCCTGCTTCCTGCTCTTAACTCTCTTTGGAGCAAACTGTCCAGAGTTGGTGTGAATATTTCAGGACCCATCGGACTTTAGGGGACTTCTAGTCGGGCCTGCTGGCCGGTGAAGGACGATGTGGCCTGGTTTACCTGGTACCGCTGACTGAGGTCTCCCTTTTCCCTCTGAGCCTGAACACAGTCTCTATCCAACTGTTCAGTCCACACCTTCAGCTCCTTCAGGGCCTTCCTGTGCTCCTGCTGAGACGGAGAGAGAGAGAGAGAGAGAGAGAGAAGCAAAAAAATACAGAGAGAGTGCATTAACAGAAAACCTTTTACACTCATTTAAAATTCTGTGGATATCGTGTTTTAATAATAACCACCATCCTTTATACCTCAGCTCCACAATTACCAGCACTTAAAGGAGCAGAAACAATGAACAAATATAAATACATTTACATCGAGTCAAAGGCTGCTAGGGACGGCCACACTTCCTCACCCGGAGCCATTTAACACAGCTTAAGCCCCCGGCTCAGGAAGCAATTAGAGCAGGCAGTGGAAACACAGGCTAAGAGTTTAGGCCCGTTTAAAGCTGTCGAGAGACACCCCTGCTGAGTGCGGTATTCTGCCTCTTCATTGTGTGCATCTGCCCCGAATCACGCGACGGGGGAGCCCAAAATACAGCTCTGCGGGGGGGATAACCATTTTACACGAGCTGACATTTCCTGTGAGCGTGGCCACCCGAGTGAACGGGCGTGAACGGCAGCGGACATTGTTCCGTTAATCCCGTCAGGACGGGGTCGCTCGTGTGCCGCAGCGTGAGAGGGCGGCTTCATCTTAGATCTCCGTGTTCGCGGCCGGGCGATACCTCTGGTGAGCACCACGACCCCGTGACCCCCGCTTCTATTTTGTCGGTCTCCTTTTTCATATCAATGAAATTTCCCAGTTAACTTAATTAGAGCTAAAGACCAGTGACGGAGCCATTAGACATGGGGCTTTAATGGTGTGGAGGCCAGAGGGAGAGAGGGCTACTACTTAGCTCGGTACGCTCACCGCACGGAGAATGCAGAATCAGCATATCCTGTTATAAAACATGACTTATTGAGGTCTGCTGAGGCTTATCGTCAGACTGTCAATGTCAGGCACTAGCAGCATGCCAAGGGATGGCATTGTTATGTAAATGCGGGCCAGAGCTCCAGCCCTAATGTAATGGTAATAAGAACGGGAGAACCGCGAGCCCTGCGACATCCTGGGAATTTCAGCACAATGCGTGCTATTTCATTCAAATTATATTCATGAAGAATATGTATATTGTCGGTTATATTGCGTGTTGCGGCCATTTTTTTGTCCCATGTTATGGCAATAAATTCCCACAGAACAAGAAAGTAATTTGAGCTACAGGAGAAGCTGGCACGATGCCATGATCCAGGCACGGAGACATGGGCCGCAGTCATAACCAGATTCGTCGGGCCTTCCTCGAACATTTCCCCAATGGCTCGAGGGGTGAGAGCAAACTTCAGGACACAGGCCAGCACAACAAACAAGGACATTACATCATTAGAGAGAGTGATGAGGAGAGACGAACACGTTACAGAGAACAGGGGACTAAGCTGAGTGGCTGATGTGTGTTTGGTGTGGACAGTGAGAGAGACGGTACCTCGTCCGCCTGCCCCTGTGCTTCTGTCTCCTGGGGGTCGGGGTGATGCTTCAGGAACTGGGCCACATACGTCATAATGGACTTCTCATCTGGCTTATCAACGTCCACATCTAAAGACCACAGAGGTGCAGGAGACAGCATGCAGATATCCCAAAACCTCCAGTGATCAAACAAAACTACGTTCGCGTTTTCTAAGCCCAGATTCAGTTGGAATTTTATTTCTCTGGAAATTGTGGCACAAGTCACAACGAAAACCATCAAATCAAATGATGAGTCCAGCCTGTTACATTACAGATATTTCACGAACCTTTGCATTTTCACTTATTTTAAACTTATTTTGATGTATTTCTCTTCATAAGATCCCATGTATTGAAGTGACATAAAATTGCCCTGTGGACAATGATTGAATGAATAAATCATGCAGTCCATGCGTGTGCGAGCGATCCGCTGGCGTTTACCCTCGGGGTCAAGCAGGCGTGGGATACCCAGCTCTCTCTCGGCCAATGAGAAGGCCTCCTCAAGGTTGGCTCTGTTGGGACTGTTCCACACGCGCTCCATGTCGACCAGCTGCGGGCGCAATGCGAAGATGACGGCGTGGAAGGCCACACCGGAGCGCCAGCTGGGGCCGAAGTCCCTCACGTCCAGGCCCAGCCTCCTGGAAGTCCACACAGCCTCAGTGAATGGAGAGCACACAGTTGGGGCCCACCACAATAGGAGTCCACCACAGTGAGGGCCCACCACAGTGAGGACCCCTCACAGTAGGGGCCCACTACAGTAGGGGCCTATCAGAGAAGGGGCCCACCACAGTAGGGGCCCACCATAGTGAGAATCCAACACTGTGATGGCCCAACAAAATAGGGGCCCACTACAGTGAGGGCCCACCACAGTGAGGGCCCACCACAGTGAGGACCCCTCACAGTAGGGGCCCACTACAGTAGGGGCCTATCAGAGAAGGGGCCCACCACAGTAGGGGCCCACCAGAGAAGGGGCCCACAACAGTGAGGGCACATCACAGTGAAGGCCCACCACAGTAGGGGCCCACAAGAGAAAGGGCCCACAGTGAGGGCCCACTACAGTAGGGGCTCAACAGAAAAGGGGCCCACCACAATAGGGGCCCACCACAGTAAAGATTCTGCAGCTTGATTGTAACTGAGTTGCCAAACATAAGCAAATGTGACTGTAAAAATGGCTCATTTTACTTACATAATCGGCATGTGTGCACGATTAGTACGTGAGTTACTGCATTCAGTGCAGCTGTAGTGTAATGTGTGTGTTTTAAATGAGAGAAAATAGAAAGGCACGCCAGGAGTGAAGTGGTTGTTTAATGCTCTTACTTAGTAGCTGTCCTCTGAACCCATTTGAGCAGAGCTTTCTTGGCCCCTCCCTGAAAGGATAGGCGGGGCTTGCGTTTGACGGGCGGGCTGGATGCCTCTGTACTGTTAGAGCTGTCCACTGAGGAGGTGCTGCTGGTCTCTCCTCTTTGAGATGGAAGACTGCTGGTGAGCTCCTCTATCTGGACAGACAGGGGGCGGAGAGACCAGAGCTGTTATTGCTGTAAGAATCCAACACACTTTAAATCTAATTCTAAACAATTATAATCATTTTAATACTTTACTTAATTAATTAATAAAGATGAACTGTTTCAAGTGTGTCTGTAATTGTAAGGATCTTTGGATTCATGAAAAGTGTTTTTAAAATCTCATGTATTATTATAATTATTATTATTTAAATTGTTCAGGTGTCTTTTTATGCACCCTTACCTGGAAATACAATATGATGGTCCAGATCAGACCCAGTACGATAGACGGTCTGCCGTCAACGACGTCTGTCGTGTTGATGTTCACCAGTTTAATCTGTCTCAAAAACGACGTTTGAAAGCAGATTTTCAACATTTAATTTCAGAAGCACCAGGAGATGCAGCAAACCAATAAAACAGAACCGTGATTTATTCATCATGTTTATTCATCAAGTCTACGATTCAAATAGAGATGGTGGCAATATTAAAACTAAACACACAAAAGGCTTTACTGACCGGAGATCCTCTGTACACAGACTGGAGATGGAGGGTTCACGCCCAGTGTGTGTGGGGGGGGGGGGGGGGGGGGGATAAGAGATAACACACACTGTTAACAAAGGAGGGCTGTAATGGATGGCAAGCGTCCTGAAAACTGAGGGACAGGTGGTTAGCATGGTAACCTGGAACACCTTCACTGATAACACAGATAACCATTTTAAAAGCACTCACACTCTCGTACACACACACACACACACACACACACACACACACACACACACACACACAATGTCTTTGATGAGACGCTTCACAACAGGGGGTACCCCTGTTGTTTGTTTTCCACTTCCCAGCTGATGTATGGAGCCTTTGGCAAAATAATGTGGAAAAAACTATATCAAATCTAAAGCTATTCCATATTTAGCAGTGACGGAGATATATACTGTATTTAGAAATAACAGTTATATACGGTTATTAGTAATAACAAAGATATGTACTGTACTTTTAACAAACCAATGTTGCACTGCAAATAAAAAATAAAGAAGCCATTTTGTTCAAATTGACATTTAGTTTTAGAAGGCTGTAGGTATTAGAAACCATGCTGACAAGAACCTAATACTTCACTTCTAGAAGTTACACAGTCTAGAAAATTAGCTCAATACGTTCAACAGTTGGCTAATGAGTGTATTAAATCATTGGTACTTGTTTCATAATCACACAAATAGTGAATTTTACATCAGCAAACCGTACGTTGCCAGGCAAACCAATTGCTACATCTTTAAACCCGTCCGCCCGAGCGCTCGTCATCAATTAAAATAAGTATAGAGGTGCTTTTGGTAAGATCTTACGTCAGCACCATCGTGTGTGAGCAGCTTTTGTGAGTTTATTTATGGAGGCTTTCATTAGGTCCTTTTGCCTAATGTAATGAAGTAAATATTGATTTGTGAAAGCATAGCAGCTGCTAATATATGATTAGCCTGCAAGGGCTGCTGGGATGTCTGCAGCGTGTTGGTTTTGCGGTTGTAGCGTTTAATAGCGATACACAGACAAACTATTGAAAAATATGAAGAGCACAGCATAGTTCAGTAAGTACAAAACCACAAAGCTGTTTCAGCAATAACTCAATAGGACCCGTCACGCACTCACACACACTCACACACACACACACACACACTGCTCGCACCGTTATTGTATTCTGAAATCAGTTGAGAGACCTGTACCCTGTGTAGGCTGCGTGAACAATTATTAGCTTCTTTCACTAGTGACCTGCTTTGGTCCAAGGGTGAGGCATTAGCAACATACCACAACATACACTACAGCATCCAGCATGTATTGAGACATAACACACTCTTCTTTAAAAGATAAAACAGGTCATTCTGAAAAGACCACTAGAAAAAGAGCTGAGTTGATGGGAGATCAAGACAAATATCAGTCAAAAGCTCTGGTAGTCTACAGCTATTTATCTGGAACACCTTATAAACTGGCAACTCTGTGTACAAGTAAGCCTGTGTAAACCACACGCACACACACACACACACACACACACACACACACACACACACACACACACACACACACACACACACACAGACACAGACACAGACACAGACACACACACACACAGAAAGACGGACAGACAGAAGAAGACTGATACACATAAAGAGAACAGAGAGATGATAGCTTGTGATAGACCAGCACACAGTGAATCATACA
>NC_135219.1:19726984-19784484 GCF_052324685.1 Brachyhypopomus gauderio
CTCCTCTCTTATTCTCCTTTACTCCTCCACTCCTTCTCCTTCACTCCTCCTCTCTTCTCCTTCACTCCTCCTCTCTTCTCCTTTACTGCTCCTCTCTTATTCTCCTTTACTCCTCCTCTCTTATTCTCCTTTACTCCTCCTCTCTTCTTCTCATTCACTCCTCCTCTCTTCTTTTACTCCACCACTCTTCTTCTCCTTCACTCCTCCTCTCTTCTCCTTTACTCCTCCTCTCTTCTTCTCCTTTACTCCTCCACTCTTCTTCTCCTTTACTCCTCTACTCTTCTTCTCATTTACTCCTCCTCTCTTCTCCTTTACTCCTCCACTCTTCTCCTTTACTCCTCTACTCTTCTTCTCCTTTACTCCTCTACTCTTCTTCTCCTTTACTCCTCCACTCTTCTCCTTTACTCCTCCACTCTTCTCCTTTACTCCTCTACTCTTCTTCTCCTTTACTCCTCCTCTCTTCTCCTTTACTCCTCCACTCTTCTCCTTTACTCCTCTACTCTTCTTCTCCTTTACTCCTCTACTCTTCTTCTCCTTTACTCCTCCACTCTTCTCCTTTACTCCTCTACTCTTCTTCTCCTTTACTCTTCCTCTCTTCTCCTTTACTCCTCCTCTCTTCTCCTTTATTCCTCCTCTCTTCTCCTTTACTCCTCCACTCTTCTCCTTTACTCCTCCTCTCTTCTCCTTTACTCCTCCTCTCTTCTCCTTTACCCCTCCACTCTTCTTCTCCTTCACTCCTCCTCTCTTCTCCTTTACTCGTCCTCTCTTCTTCTTTACTCCTCCTCTCTTCTTCTCCTTTACTCCTCTACTCTTCTTCTCCTTCACTCCTCCTCTCTTCTCTTTTACTCCTCCAATTTTCTTCTCCTTTATTCCTCCTCTCATCTTTTCCTTTACTCCTCCTCTCTTCTCCTTTACTTCTCCACTCTTCTTCTCCTTTACTCCTCCTCTCTTCTTCTCCTTTACTCCTCCACTATCCTGAGTGTGGGGTGCTCACTCTATTAGACTGGGTCTGAGTTTCCTCTTCAGCGGACTCATCAGATGATTCTTCTGTGTCAACCAAGGACCATCACCATCTTGGTGAGACAGATTCACAGACACACCTTCTATTATATCAATTATATCTTGGCCCTGTGGCAAATAGTCTAGGTCACCAGCATCAGAGATTTCAGACTAGATTCATGACCTGGAAGTTCTTCCTTATCTTCATCAGACAGCATGTCTGTGAGTATTTTAGCTGTAAATCTGGTACGACTATGACCAGACATGTTAACAGTCTGAAAAAGAACATCAAAAGCACAAGCAATTGAAATTTATTTATTTATTTAATATAAATGTACAAATGTATTGTCCCATTGTTGGCTAATAAAAGCTCACTAGAACATGTCAACAGCTAACATGCTAATAGTATTGGGCATATTTCCCTAAGTACTGAAGGTCAAGATAACCTCATATACTTTCTAAAGATATTTATTTAGGTAAAAATGTAAAGTAAAATAAAAATGTAGGTGAAGAAAGTAAAATAATACTTGTGCATCAGAACAGCAGTGTTAAATTGTGAAATGTGCAGCAGTTGAATATTTGCGCACAGTAAATGTGCTCCTCACTGCAAACATTTACAAATGTCAATAGTCCCCACCAAATAACAAAGTGAATACAAGGGTCACTTTTGACCCATGTTGTGAATTAGAAGTGTAATCAAAAAGGGTAGTAATAAAAAAATAAATAAATACAATAATAAAGATTTGTAATGATCAAATACAAGTTAATTGTGGAATTCATGGAAGCTTGACTTATGAAAATAATGAATTTCAAAAATATAGAAAATAAAAACATGGGCCAGCTCTCTGTTGACCAGGTCCTGCAATGAAGAGTAAAATGTTTTGCAAATGTTTTGCGAAAAAAAAAAAAAAAAACTAACTCAAGATGATGCAACACTGCTGCTTTAAAGAGACCTGCTGATGCAATTATGCATTATAATTCCTACTCTTAAAAGTTCTTAAAGGGTTTAAAATGGTTTCCCCTCTTAACTAAACTAAAGAAGTGTTGATTTGTCTCGAAGTGTGTCGAAGGTGAACTGCATATGTTTGTAGTGATGTGATAAATTGATTTGGTTCTTTTTAAGGTTTCTTCTAACACTTGGGGAGTTTTCCATGGTTTCTGTCACAAATAGCTTCCTTGGTGCTGTAAAAAGCACTTTAACTACCAATAAACTTGAATTGAGGATTCTGATGATTAGGTGCTTTTTGTGAATACAGGCGTGTGCAGTTCTAACACACAAGCTTCTGAGCCTTGTGTATCTTTATCCTGTCATGCTATTTCGAGATCACTTGGAAGTGTTTTGCATTCATTCCAGAAACATGGCCAGTGTGTTCAAACATTAATGGCCAGAATATTTTTACTGTTTTTTAAAAGTGACTCATATTAGTCAAGAGTCCAGGGATTCCTGGCAATCTAGTTAAAGTGCCAGCAAACTGACATCTAGTTAACAAGGACAGAGCGGAGAGTTTGGGAGAGGGGAGGTGAGAGGGGATGTGGCTGAACCTCCACAATAACAGGGAGAGCATACAAAAGGTGTGTAACTCCATGCCACAATAGAGCTCCTGTCTCTCTCTGAAACCTGAGGAACACAGAGTCTCGTCCAACACGCACACGGAGAAGCACCGAGTGAGAGAGAATCACTGTTGGGGAGTATTATGGGCTTTTCTTCTGTCCTTGTGCCCCTGGTCTTGTTCGTGGTCCATGTGTCTGCGGTGGACGAGGAGCCAGTACTCCCCTTCTCTGAGTACCTGGATCAAGGCAGCACCGTCATGCTAAGATGGGGCTTTGACACCCTGAAGGATACGATCGTCTTTGAAGTGAGGGCGAACACCACTGGCTGGGTTGGATTTGGGTTCAGCCCTAACGGTGGCATGAATGGAGCAGACATGGTTATTGGAGGAGTGGACACCAACGGCTTTTATTTTACGGTAAATAATTCATATGTGCAACTCACTCTTAAATAATAACTATATTATTAACCTGGGGTTTAATTCTGATTTAACTGATTTGAATTGTTTATCTACAATGAAAGACTGAGAGGCTGCACCTACTCGCAGTATAAGTGTCATAAGCAGTATTAGTAATATCTATTAGTATATGGTTGTTATGAGATAGTAAGACATTTAGGAAGACTGTGTCACCATATCAAGTCACCATATCAAACAAGCGTTTGCCATATATCTGTATTTCTTGTGAGATAGACCTGTAGAGTCAAGTAGCAGCTCTAGATGTGACCCGTGCAGCCCCATACAGACGTTCATATATCCAGCCTCGCCCGATGAAGACACAAGAGCCCTGCTAATGAATGTCCTGTGCTTCGTTAAGGACAGGCACGGCTTGGGCAACTCCCTGCCCCCTCTGGACCTGCAGCAGGACTATAAACTTCTCGCTCTGACCGAGGCAGACGGGCAAACAGTGATGAAGTTGCAGCGCTCCATCAGGTCCTGCGATGAAGATGACCTCCCCATCACCGTGAGCGAACCATGAATAGTTTGATTAGTCACTTTCTGCCGCCTTCACGGCACTGGCAAAGACAGCAATTACTGTGTTAGGGTAAAGCCAGGAACCAGTAAGCATCATTGCAGTCCACAGGTGTCACATCCCGTGTGTGTAACGTGTCCTGCAGAGTGGCCCCAGACAGCAGTGAGGCGTGTTGGGTCTCCCAGTATTTCTGCAGGACATTTCAGCAGGGTACAGTGTCTCTTCAGGACATCTCAGCGGGATACTGCAGTGTAAAGCTTGCACTCATTAGCCAACATCCTTTTAGTTTTTAGAACCACTGGATTCATGCTTTTGAGTATTAAATGCAAATTTGAGGTGAAATTAAAACCAGTATTATACAGTATTGTATCTTTTGTGTAAGTTTAGCACCACAGTCACATGTATTTTTATCCTCAGAGCTCAAAAACTGTTGATTGCACTCACGTCATCTACTAACAGGAGCTTCTAAGTGCAATTCTTTGTGTTTCTCTCTCTGTGCTTGATGTAAGGGCTTCTCCAACACCACGTCTCACCAGGCCAAAGGGTGGAGCTACACACCAGTTCAGTGGTTGTGCTGCGAGGGTTAACTGACTGAGGAGCTCAAAATGTTGGGACCGAATTGTATTTTTTTGTAAATGTGGCTTGACTTAAGCACCATCTGAAACTGTACCAAGTCATATCTCTCCTGATTTCTCCTAAGGAAATGCCAATAAAGCTGATCTACGCATACGGCCAGAGCGATGACATTAGTTACCACAGAAGACAGAGGGGCACAAAGGAAGTGAACCTACTGAAATACATGCCTCAAGCCAAGATCTCAGACAGCAAATACTTTGACCTGACTGTGACCAATGTAAGGCCGGTCTGTTCTGTTTGACACCCCAACGTTAGCTCACGTTTACCACTAAATTCAGTTCTGTTAGGACCTTACATGGTCTCTTGTAATAGCTCTCTGGAGTATGAACCTACTCTTCCTACTTTTTAGAAATAATTATTTAGTACTTACATTTATTTATTAGAAACAACCAGCCATGTCCAGTTTGTGTAAGTGATATGATGAAAAGAGGTTGACTAACAAACTGGCAAGACAGGTAGGAATAGCTGTATATTTTTAATCACATTCAAACTCCATCTTATGACATAACTTTTGTCTGTACTTATGTTTGAGAGGACTGAGTTTGAGATGCAAATCCTTCACACACAGTTTACTCGCAGTTTACAACAAGCAAATCTGCACTTCCGTTATTTACTTTCAAGTGATGCCACTCACACAGTTTCACGTCTCCTCACAAGTGTGTTAGCCTGCACTGTTTGTTGCAATTGGTTTCAAATGCTTAGGAATCAGGTACAGCTACCTGATACTGAGAAACTCAGGAGAAAATAGAACATTTGAAAGGATGCCACTCAAACAACTGAGGAGCTGTTCTAACATAACACAAGAGAAACAAAAAGAGCTTTCAGAGCTACTTAAGAGGAGCAAAGCTTTTACAAGCTTAGTCACCCAGGAAATCAGAAGCCGTTTAGCGTGCAGATAATTTTATAATGCATGAAGTCTTATACAATAAAACATAGATACAAATAAATATTAATATAGTAAAAGAATTGAAGAACGTAAAACACATTGCACAACAATATAGATCTACAGGCAGAGGTGTCAATTCCAGGTTCAGAAAGTAAAAGTGCCCACCAGGATTTTGCTCACGCTTGCTAGATTTTCTAATTAGTGCAATCCAGGTTAAAATTTGTGGAATCAACACAATCCAGGAAGCCTGAGCAAAATCCTGGTGAGGACTTTTACTTTCTGAACCTGGAATTGACACCTCTGAATACAGGTGGAGGACCTAAAAGATGACCTCCAAACTCTACCATAACTCCGAACCTGTTTGGGGTCATTTTTACAAGCAACAACAAAACAACCAAAGTCAAAACAATTTACCATGAGACCATGGAGCAAATATTCTGTTTTATAAGATAAAGATCTTTATTTTATTCTAAGATTAAGACGTAGTACTGAAAGGATGTGGCCATGCTAAAAGACCAGTAAGCAGCACCATAGTTGCAAGATGTTGTGGTGTGTTAAAAAAAAATAAAATCTCTCTTTTAACCTTCCACTGCAGTTTACGATACCTGCCAAAACCACTCACTACCACTGCAAGATAATGAGACTCCCCGAATTTGATCAGAAATACCACATCTATCGTGTAAGTATCTTTGCATTTTCAACAGGCCTCAAATTGATTAGTTGTTTAATTAGTCGTAATGATTACAAATGTGTGATCACTTGCTATTTCCAGGTGGAACCGCTGTTAGACAATCCAGATCTAGTGCATCACCTGCTGCTGTACCGGTGTCCTCCGACCGTGGCAACACCGTACGAGCACACCTGCTACACGGTGGAGAACATAACAGAGTGCAACCACGCCATGGCTGCTTGGGGGGTGGGAGGAGGGGTGAGCACCATGCATCTTCATCATCTTCACCTTCATTTTTCTCAAGCCGGCCTTCACTTTTGCTCTGTCGCTGGTGCCATTGCACCTGAACCGAGTAATCAAGAGCTTTGAATAGTAGTAGCTGCTTCCGAGACTATAAAGTTGTGGATGGGCTGAGGGTCCCCAAGGATCTGGGATCCCTGTTCTAGCTTTGTGTTTGTAACGTTCTCAGGCCTTTGAACTTCCAGAAGTGGCTGGCATTCCTATAGGTGGAGATGGTGGGAAACTTTTGTATAGGCTTGAGTTGCACTACAACAACCAGAAAGAGACTTCAGGTAATTTAAGCCCTTAACTAAAACAAAACCTTTGTTTAATCCCATGAAGGGTGTGCGTATTGTATTACTATAACATTGACTATAGTATAATAGCATTAAAATAGGCTTGTCAAGGGCTCGTCTGAATGCACGCAAGCTGTTTCTCCCGTCTGTGCAGGAGTCATAGACAACTCAGGCTTCCGGTTCTATTACACGGCTCAGCTGCGTCAGCACGACGCCGCTGTGTTGCAGACAGGTCTAGCAGTGGCTCCTGGGTACGCCATTCCACCCAAGGCGCCTGGCTTCCTCTCATATGGTCTGTGTGACACCACCTCTATTCCACAGGTACAACAGGCGCTTCGTTCATTTTCTAACACCGACCAATAGATTGGGTCCAAACTCCAATTACACTCTTTGTGTGTGACTCAGATCAGTATGAAATGGGTAAAACTGGGTCTGTAGGCGTCTAGGAGCAAACTGACAAATCTGGTACATTTCTGCTTGAACCTGAAATGCTTTGTGGCGCCGTGCGACTCTGTGTGGTGTGCCCTGTGCTCCTCAGGTACTCTCTGAGCCCACACATGACCTACAGGTGTTCTCAATCTTGCTGCACACACACCTGGCTGGAAGGAAGATGCGAGTTGGCCACTTCAGGTAGAACAAAAAACAAACTGAGAGATTAGATGAGGATGGCATTGTTCTGAACCCCAACCCTCAAGTACCTAAATAAATGTGCTGGAGAGGTCCATGTAGGAGAGGTGGAGGAGAGATCAGTGTAGGAGAGGTGGAGGATAGATCAGTGTAGGAGAGGTCCGTGTAGGAGAGGTGGAGGAGTGATCAGTGTAGGAGAGGTCCGTGTAGGAGAGGTGGAGGAGAGGTCCTTGTAGTTGAGGTGGAGGAGAGATCAGTGGAGGGAAGGTCGAGGAGAGGTCAGTGTAGGAGAGGTGGAGGAGAGATCAGTGTAGGAGAGGTGAAGGAGAGGTCAGTGTAGGAGAGGTGAAGGAGAGATCAGTGTAGGAGAGGTGGAGGAGAGATCAGTGTATGAGTGATCAGTGTGGGAGAGGTGGAGGAGAGATCAGTGTGGGAGAGGTGGAGGAGAGATCAGTGTAGGAGAGATCAGTGTAGGAGAGGTGGAGGAGAGATCAGTGTGGGAGAGGTGGAGGAGAGATCAGTGTAGGAGAGATCAGTGTAGGAGAGGTGGAGGAGAGATCAGTGTGGGAGATGTGGAAGAGAGATCAGTGTAGGAGAGTTGGAGGAGAGATCAGTGTGGGAGAGGTGGAGGAGAGATCAGTGTGGGAGAGGTGAAGAAGAGATCAGTGTGGGAGAGGTGGAGGAGAGATCAGTGTGGGAGAGGTGGAGGAGAGATCAGTGTAGGAGAGGTGGAGGAGAGATCAGTGTGTGAGGTGGAGGAGAGATCAGTGTAGGAGAGATCATTGTGGGAGAGGTGGAGGAGAGATCAGTGTAGGAGAGATCAGTGTGGGAAAGGTGGAGGAGAGATCAGTGTGGGAGAGGTGGAGGAGAGATCAGTGTAGGAAAGATCAGTGTAGGAGAGGTGGAGGAGAGATCAGTATGGGAGATGTGGAGGAGAGATCAGTGTAGGAGAGGTGGAGGAGAGATCAGTGTAGGAGAGGTGGAGGAAAGATCAGTGTAGGAGAGATCAGTGTAGGAGAGGTGGAGGAGAGATCAGTGTATGAGTGATCAGTGTGGGAGAGGTGGAGGAGAGATCAGTGTGTGAGAGGTGGAGGAGAGATCAGTGTAGGAGAGATCATTGTGGGAGAGGTGGAGGAGAGATCAGTGTAGGAGAGATCAGTGTGGGAAAGGTGGAGGAGAGATCAGTGTGGGAGAGGTGGAGGAGAGATCAGTGTAGGAGAGATCAGTGTAGGAGAGGTGGAGGAGAGATCAGTGTGGGAGAGGTGGAGGAGAGATCAGTGTGGGAGATGTGGAAGAGAGATCAGTGTAGGAGAGTTGGAGGAGAGATCAGTGTGGGAGAGGTGGAGGAGAGATCAGTGTGGGAGAGGTGAAGAAGAGATCAGTGTGGGAGAGGTGGAGGAGAGATCAGTGAAGGAGATGTGGAGGAGAGATCAGTGTGGGAGAGGTGGAGGAGAGATCAGTGTAGGAGAGGTGGAGGAGAGATCAGTGTGTGAGAGGTGGAGGAGAGATCAGTGTAGGAGAGATCATTGTGGGAGAGGTGGAGGAGAGATCAGTGTAGGAGAGATCAGTGTGGGAAAGGTGGAGGAGAGATCAGTGTGGGAGAGGTGGAGGAGAGATCAGTGTAGGAAAGATCAGTGTAGGAGAGGTGGAGGAGAGATCAGTGTAGGAGAGGTGGAGGAGAGATCAGTGTAGGAGAGATCAGTGTAGGAGAGGTGGAGGAGAGATCAGTGTAGGAGAGGTGGAGGAGAGATCAGTGTAGGAGTGATCAGTGTGGGAGAGGTGGAGGAGAGATCAGTGTGGGAGAGGTGAAGAAGAGATCAGTGTGGGAGAGGTGGAGGAGAGATCAGTGTAGGAGAGATCAGTGTGGGAGAAGTGGAGGAGAGATCAGTGTGGGAGAGGTGGAGGAGAGATCTGTGTAGGAGAGGTGGAGGAGAGATCAGTGTAGGAGAGATCAGTGTGGGAGAAGTGGAGGAGAGATCAGTGTGGGAGAGGTGGAGGAGAGATCAGTGTGGGAGATGTGGAGGAGAGATCAGTGTAGGAGAGGTGGAGGAGAGATCAGTGTAGGAGAGGTCCGTGTAGGAGAGGTGGAGGAGAGATCAGTGTAGGAGAGGTCCGTGTAGGAGAGGTGGAGGAGAGATCAGTGTAGGAGAGGTCCTTGTAGTTGAGGTGGAGGAGAGATCAGTGGAGGAAAGGTGGAGGAGAGGTCAGTGTAGGAGAGGAGGAGGAAAGATCATTGTAGGAGAGGTGGAGGAGAGGTCAGTGTAGGAGAGGTGGAGGAGAGGTCAGTGTAGGAGAGGTGGAGGAGAGGTCAGTGTAGGAGAGGTGGAGGAGAGATCAGTGTATGAGTGATCAGTGTGGGAGAGGTGGAGGAGAGATCAGTGTGGGAGAGGTGAAGAAGAGATCAGTGTGGGAGAGGTGGAGGAGAGATCAGTGTGGGAGAAGTGGAGGAGAGATCAGTGTGGGAGAGGTGGAGGAGAAATCAGTGTAGGAGAGATCAGTGTGGGAGAGGTGGAGGAGAGATCAGTGTGGGAGAGGTGGAGGAGAAATCAGTGTAGGAGAGATCAGTGTAGGAGATGTGGAGGAGAGATCAGTGTAGAAGAGGTGGAGGAGAGATCAATGTAGGAGAGGAGGAGGAGAGATCAGTGTAGGAGAGGTGGAGGAGAGATCAGTGTGGGAGAGGTGGAGGAGAGATCAGTATAGGAGATGTGGAGAAGAGATCAGTGTGGGAGAGGTGGAGGAGAGATCAGTGTAGGAGAGGTGGAGGAGAGATCAGTGTGTGAGAGGTGGAGGAGAGATCAGTGTAGGAGAGATCAGTGTGGGAGAGGTGGAGGAGAGATCAGTGTAGGAGATATAAGTGTGGGAAAGGTGGAGGAGATATCAGTGTGGGAGAGGTGGAGGAGAGATCAGTGTAGGAGAGATCGGTGTATGAGAGGTGGAGGAGAGATCAGTGTAGGAGAGGTGGAGGAGAGATCAGTGTATGAGTGAACAGTGTGGGAGAGGTGGAGGAGAGATCAGTGTGGGAGAAGTGGAGGAGAGATCAGTGTAGGAGAGATCAGTGTAGGAGATGTGGAGGAGAGATCAGTGTAGAAGAGGTGGAGGAGAGATCAATGTAGGAGAGGAGGAGGAGAGATCGATGTAGGAGAGGTGGAGGAGAGATCAGTGTGGGAGAGGTGGAGGAGAGATCAGTATAGGAGATGTAGAGGAGAGATCAGTGTGGGAGAGGTGGAGGAGAGATCAGTGTAGGAGAGGTGGAGGAGAGATCAGTGTGTGAGAGGTGGAGGAGAGATCAGTGTAGGAGAGATCAGTGTGGGAGAGGTGGAGGAGAGATCAGTGTATGAGTGAACAGTGTGGGAGAGGTGGAGGAGAGATCAGTGTGGGAGAGATCAGTGTAGGAGAGGTGGAGGAGAGATCAGTGTATGAGTGAACAGTGTGGGAGAGGTGGAGGAGAGATCAGTGTGGGAGAAGTGGAGGAGAGATCAGTGTAGGAGAGATCAGTGTAGGAGATGTGGAGGAGAGATCAGTGTAGAAGAGGTGGAGGAGAGATCAATGTAGGAGAGGAGGAGGAGAGATCGATGTAGGAGAGGTGGAGGAGAGATCGATGTAGGAGAGGTGGAGGAGAGATCAGTGTGGGAGAGGTGGAGGAGAGATCAGTATAGGAGATGTAGAGGAGAGATCAGTGTGGGAGAGGTGGAGGAGAGATCAGTGTAGGAGAGGTGGAGGAGAGATCAGTGTGTGAGAGGTGGAGGAGAGATCAGTGTAGGAGAGATCAGTGTGGGAGAGGTGGAGGAGAGATCAGTGTAGGAGAGATCAGTGTGGGAGAGGTGGAGGAGAGATCAGTGTGGGAGATGTGGAGGAGAGATCAGTGTAGTAGAGGTGGAGGAGAGGTCAGTGTAGGAGAGGTGGAGGATCTTTATGATGGTGTAAATGGAGTAACTTGTGGGGAAATAAACAACATGAAAGAGGACATGATAAATGACACAAGACCATCCAATGGCCAAATGTGCAGAGTGTTTAGCATAATTTGTGTCCCATTGTTGCCCTTTTGTGATCCTGTGTTGTTTAGGGATGGGGAGCAGATTGATTTCTTAATTAAGAATGAGCACTACGATTTTGAATATCAGCAAGCTGTAAACCTGGGGGAAACTAAGACAGTTAAGATAGTAAGTGTCAACTTAATGGAATATTATCACTGTGGATGCTTTAGTTTCAAATCTGCAAATTCAAACTTAACCTGTATAAAAGTTATTCATAGCCTCTTTTAACTTCAGCATTTAAAATTGTCACTGGATCTTAATGATCAAATGAAAAACTAAATTTGTTAAGGACTGCAAATTGTCAAAATGTAATCTTGTTTAAACTAACAATTTCCCCTGTCAGGGTGACAAACTCCTAGTGGAATGCACATATAACACCAGTAATCGATCAAGACTTACTTGGGTTTGTAAACTCACACAAATTCTTTCTTGAAAGTCAATGTTAACAAATATAAAATGATTAAGATAGAAGAAATGATTAAGCAATTGAAACAGTTTTGTCAAAAAATATTAACAGAAACTTTCTCCTCAGTTTAAGATTCAGATGCTCATAAATGTTATTCCTAATTTTGCCAACAGATGGGGCTGTCCACTACTAATGAGATGTGCCTGGCCTTTCTCTACTACTACCCAGCTATGAATATCAGTCACTGCATTAGTTTCCCGGACCTGCAAGCATTATTTACCAAGATGGGAGTAAATAATGAAAAGTAACACAGTGAACATTCCTAACTCACACTCATGTCTGTTTCACTGTAAAGAGCTCTACTGATGGTCCTCTCTCCACTTTGCAGAGACTGGTTGGGATTGATGTCTACAAAGACCTGGAATGAAACGTCAGTCAACGACTATCAGGAAACACTAAAGAGGATTGAACAGAATGCAATTGTTGTTACCGCGTCGGTAAGTTTGCGGTCATTTTCTCTACTGCCTTGCCGCCAAATCCTACAAGTAGAATTTGAACACATTAGCAGTGACCTGTTAGTAGTGTTCAGTCACAGTACCTAGAGCTGAGGTACTCTTTAGAGCTTAAAGACAAACACCACAGCATGAGGGGAAATTCTTTGCCGTTTAATTAAACTTTTACGGGTAACTCAGTGTCACTGAATTTTGGGTAAAACATTGGTGTGAACGACTCAGAACTGATGAAGAAGCTGCGTGTGGCAAACATTCAATTAGGCTATATTACAAGTCAGACCTGGATGACTATAGCTCTTCTTAAATCCAGCTAGTGCACAAACTTAGGATGCATTTTACGTTCAGGGTGCCATTCTGTGGCCTTCTAACCCACCAGGCAGAGGAAAATAACGACGACAACGCATTTACCGTATTTTCCGGACTTTGAGCCGCTAATTTTCCCCCCACGATTTTAACGATGATGTGCTGCTTTTCTGTAGATGTTTCTTCACCCGTCAGGGGTGGAGCAGAAAGTGAATCAAGTGGTAGGTCAAAGTTGTAAATCAAAGAAGAAAGTGCTCAATTTAATTTATCAAGTAACACCCTTGAGCCAGTGTGTCTTTGGACATAGATAATGCCGTGTTGTGATGGATAATTAAAGTCTAGCTCTTATTTATGCATAGAAACATAAATCGACAATATAAGCTGTAGTGTCTTTATGCGCGGATAAACGAAGGGAGTCGGAATTCAACACAACAAGTGTTGAAAGTTAAAACTGTCGCACGTGAAATGCTACAGGCACTGTTCAGAAACTGATCAGGGGTGAGTTTCCCGAAACGTTCGTAGCGCTAAGTACTTCTTAACCTCATACGTTTCATACGAGGTTACGAAGGTTACTTCGTACTTCGCTACGAACGTTTCGGGAAACCCACCCCAGTTCAGTTAAATGTACAGTCAGTCCCCGCTAAAGCCGTTTTTGTCGTTAAGCGTGACCCTACATTTAGATACGCTTTGATCGTAAATACAGTATAGAAAAAAAAACAATGTTCCCGTGCATACAGCATGAAAAAGGGCGATCGAGTTGCCAAGATGGGCTGTGGTGGAGTCTGCGCTGCCTCAGCTTATCGTACACAACACTCCACAGTGCTGCCAATGCTCCTCCGCGCACCGTGCAAAATTTTAAAAAGTCGGTGGTACCTCCGGTCTGTCGTTAAGCGGGGACTCACTGTATTCAGTTCAGTAGATGTATGCGGCTTATAGCCCGGTGCGGCTTATACAACATTTTCCTTTTTTTTTTACTTGGTAGGTGCGGCTTATATTGAGGTGCGCTCTATAGTTCAGAAAATACGGTAGTGTTCATTTAATCTCCTTTCAAGGAACATTTCCAGAATGCCTGTCTACAATGTACAATGCGAACATTTGCCACAATATTTTACTAATATCCTTGTGAGACTGTAACACTCCAACAATTTCTAAACGGGTAATTTAATTTGTAACCTAAATGCGTAATCTAATTTACATTTGACATGTTTCCACGCCCTAAGGACAACGCGTCCTACAGCACACGGACTATACCTGAGCTCAAAACCACTCCGCCTGTCAGGTGTGAACGGAACCGTTCGGAGGTGATGAGGCTGGCCGTGAGTTTATGGCTGTTCGTCGTCCTGACAGCCGCATCCGCACTCACATAGAGCCCACCTGTGGTGACAGGGTCCTCCGGAGGTGCTACAAAGAAATTCTAATGGAGAAGGAACTGGTGCTTGCACTTGCTGTTTTGCTCATTTTGCCTAATGAAGTGAATGACTGGATACAAAGTAATTATTTCTGTAAGCAGCTGATCAGTGGGTGGGCTTAGATATCTTTCTGATTTGCTTAGAATATTCTAAACGAACGTTGTATCATAGAGTAACGTCTCAAAACATCCGTGTTAATGTTCTCAGTTAATTCATTTAGTCGCAAGTCTGAGTCTTTAGTTGCAAGCTTTGATTTATATTCATGTTCTGTTTTTCCTCTCTTTCCTGTATGGATACCTCTGTAAATAAAAATGATAAACAACAATAAAAGTTCAATCCAGTTTCTTATTGATAGGGCAATTATACAGTGGGAATGCGAAAGTTTGGGCACCCTTGTTAATTTTCCTGATTTACCTTTATAAATCATTGAATGTTTGGATAAACAAATTCAGTTTCCGGTCCTCCACAACGGCCTCGGAAGTGGCCTGGACGTTTATTGGCGTGTGGGTCGCACGGTTTGGCGTCCCATCGGATATGTCCTCAGACCGCGGGCCTCAGTTCACTTCTGCCCTCTGGAACAGCATGGCTGCGGGCCTCGGAGTACACCTGCACCGCACGACGGCCTACCACCCCCAGGACAACAGGCTTTGTGAGCGTTTCCATCGCTCTATGAAAGCTGCGCTCCGGGCCAGCCTCCGGGATGGCGACTGGGTTGATAGGCTCCCCTGGGTCATGCTGGGCCTCAGGTCGTCTCCCAAAGAAGATCTCCAGGCTTCCTCGGCCGAACTCGTCTATGGCCAGCCCTTGCGAGTCCCCAGAGATTTTCTCACTTGTCCTACTGCCCCATGGTCCGCCGGCCACCAGCGGCAGGCCCTTCGTGAGTTCTCGGGTGCTTTTGTTCCCATGCCCACCTCTCAGCATGGCCTACAGTGGTCCTGTTTTCTATCTTCTTTGGTTGCTGCTAGGTTTGTGTTCATCCGGCATGATGCGCACCGCAGTCCCCTCCGCCCAGTCTACAATGGCTCTTTCTGAGTGCTGGAGCCGGGGGACAAGTTCTTCAAGGTGGACATCGGGGGCGTCCCCGAGAGCATTTCGGTGGACCGTCTGAAGCTGGCCCACTTGGACTCGGATGGTGCTGTGGTGATGGCACGGCTGGCGAGCCGTGGGCTGTCCCCGGTCGTTGGTCCTACCCATCCTGCTGGTCAACCAGCCTGTTCAAATGCCCCGCCGGCGGGCGGTGTGAGCTGGTCTGGGCGGTTGATTCGTCCCCCTCGCCGGTTGAATATGTCCGTTTTTGTGAATTCGGGGGGGGTGTGTGTAGCGACTACTTCTCCTCACAGCGAATTCCCAAACGGACAGGCACTTGGCCACTCAAGGAGTCTTAGCCCTTTAAGTGACACTAGGGGGGGTGGCACCTGCGCATGCCAGGGGTGCAGGAGTGGAGGTGGGAAGGGGTGAGAAAGAAAACAGTGCTATGGTTTGAGTTGCGTTGAAAAAGTTTTCTTCCTCTGGATTTTTTGGATTAAGCAGTTTCTGCCTCGGTTCCCGAACCCGCTTCAACGTTAAATTAGCATTATATTTTAAAAATTGCAGTACTTTCCCATAGGTGTAACTTCTGGGAATTTCAGACTTGAGATCGTATAGTTATCAGTAGTATCAGCAGTTTGGTTGTACGAGCGCGCCCTCTAGTGGTCAACAATTGAAGCGACAAGTGAGCTAATCGATTTTGGACCTACTCGAAAGAAACCTCCACAGAATCCGCAAATACACGTCGCGCTTTTAGCTCAACCTGGTGAGCGCAAAGGCTGTAACTAATAAATGCATGCACAATGGGCAGAATAACCGTCTCTCTTCATGCTGCTTTATTTCAGCATTTAATGCTCCAAGTGTTCCTTATACAGCTTGTTTTTGATTACCGTAAATAATTATTAGTATAATTGTTATTATGCGTCATGAACAAAAATATTTTTTCTATTATTACTTTTCACACTTGGGTTGAAAATTACCCATGACACCAATTTTAAAATAAAACGTACTGTAATAACAACTTTGTTAAAAATAGCACTACAGTTGTAATGTAACATTATTGAACCGTCGTGAACAGTCGTGAATGTGACTGAACTCAAAACTGAGACAATAACATCACCATGGTTACAACACTCATTGTGTCAGCGGTTAGGTGCTCAGAGATGACGTCATCAAGGCGAAGACTGCGTATGTCTTTTTCACTACTGACCTCTACGGCGGCCTTGGCCTTGTGCATTGAGTTACAACAATGCTCCTCCACTTTTCTCCTTTACTCCTCCTCTCTTCTCCTTTACTCCTCCACTCTTCTACTCCTTTACTCCTTCTCTCTTCTCCTTTACTCCTCTCTTCTCCTTTACTCCTTCACGCTTCTCCTTTACTCCTCCTCTCTTCTCCTTTACTCCTCCTCTCTTCTCCTTTACTTCTCTTCTTTACTCCTCCACTCTTCTCCTTTACTCCTCCTCTCTTCTCCTTTACTTCTCTTTACTCCTCCACTCTTCTCCTTTACTCCTCTTCTCTTTCTCTTCTTCTCCTTTACTCCTCCTCTCTTCTTCTCCTTTATTCCTCCACTCTTCGTCTTTACTCCTCTCTTCTCCTTTACTCCTCTTCTCTTCTTCTCCTTTACTCCTCCTCTCTTCTCCTTTACTCCTCCTCTCTTCTTCTCCTTTACTCCTCTTCTCTTCTTCTCCTTTACTCCTCCACTCTTCATTTACTCCTCCTCTCTCCTCCTTTACTCCTCCTCTCTTGTCCTTTACTCCTCCACTCTTCTCCTTTACTCGTTTAATTACTGCTGCTTTAAAGAGATCTGCTGATGCAATTATTGCATGCATTATAACTCCTACTCTTAAAAGTTCTTAAAGGGTTTAAAATGGTTTCCCCTCTTAACTAAACCAAAGAAGTGTTGATTTGTCTCGAAGTGTGTCGAAAGTGAACTGCATATGTTTGTAGTGATGTGATAAATTGATTTGGTTCTTTTTAAGGTTTCTTCAAGCACTTGGGGAGTTTTTCATGGCTTCTGTCACAAATAGCTTCCTTGGTGCTGTAAAAAGCACTTTAACTACCAATAAACTTGAATTGATGATTCTGATGATTAGGTGCTTTTTGTGAATACAGGCGTGTGCAGTTCTAACACACAAGCTTCTGAGCCTTGTGTGTCTTTATCCTGTCATGCTATTTGGAGATCACTTGGAAGCAGTGGTGGCCTCTGACAAATATCCTCAGACAGGTATCCCCGGGTATATTCTTTTCCTTCCTTTGTAGATGCTTCACTTGTTTGATGTTTACATTTGGTCTCGGTGGCCCTAATTCCTTAGTTGCTAGTTTATCTTGATTATTACGACGACAGAATGGCACTTCTCTTAATGCAGTGGTTTCCACGGAGCTATTTGGGGGGGGGGGGGCGCGGAGCTTGGAAGTAAAATGTGCACATGTGACAATATGGGGGGGGGGGGGGTGTGTAGGGGGGGCGCAAAACTATTCTCATCTACTAAAGGGGGGCATGGCAGAAAAAGTTTGGGAACCACTGTCTTAATGAAACAATTGAGTTGTTCTGAGTTGAAGAAACGCTGGCCGTGTTGAGCAGATCGCTACCTGCCGTTATATTTTCCTACGTCTGACGCAAGCACGCAAGTGCGAGCCCTCCCGGAACCCATAGACATTGCAATGCAGTGCCTACACTACAATCAGAGCGATTTTCAGTCAGACTAAAATCACCCAAAAAGGGGTGGTACTACAAGGAATGCACCTCAACGCTGATTGGACAATGGCATTCAGAGGCAAGAGACACTGTCCAGAACAGGCATAGCTAGTTAAATGCCGTGATAGAATGTGAGAGGAAAACAAAAACTTCCTTTCCATCCTTTCGTGGTGCGTCGCCCAATCGCCCTAATTAACAAACCGCCCATGCTTGGAAGTGTTTTGCATTCATTCCAGTAACATGGCCCGTGTGTTCAAACATGTTTTTAAAGTGACTCATATTACTCAAGAGTCCAGGGATTCTTGTCAATCCAGTTAAAGTGCCAGCAAACTGAAATCTGGTTAACAAGGACAGAGCAGAGAATCTGGGAGAGGGGAGGTGAGAGAGGAGGTGGCTGAACCTCCACAATAACAGGGAGAGCATACAAAATGTCAACATATGTAACTCCATGGCACAATAGAGCTCCCGTCTCTCTGAAACCTGAGGAACACAGAGTCTCGTCCAACACGCACACGGAGAAGCACCGAGTGGGCTTTTCGTCTGTCCTTGTGCCCCTGGTCTTGTTTGTGGCCCACGTGTCCGCGGTGGACAAGGAGCCAGTACTCCCCTTCTCTGAGTACCTGGATCAAGGCAGCACAGTCATGCCACTTGTGATGGTGCAGGGTAGCCCATTACCAAAATATGGACACAAAACAGAAGTGTTAATACAAAGGGAGTTACTTATCCCAGCAGGGATGGATCCACCTGCAGGGGTGACGAGGGTCCCTAATATATAGTAAAGTTTTTTTTTAATATAATTAAAACACATTATTGTTTTCGGATAGTAGCTGGCGACACTATGTATGTATGTATATGTATCTGTATCTGTGAAATGTGTTGAGTCTATAGGACGTCGTCCCTTGTGTGGGAAGTTGGTTTAGCCGGGGGCGGGGCTATCAGTATAAAAAGCCTAGTCAGGTGTATGGGGGAGATCCCTCCTTGTTCATGATGTGACTTGCTATCTTCAACCACCTGTGCCTGCTAAAGAGGACTGCGGTTAGCTGCCGGTAACTGTTTGTATTATTGAAGAATAATGCTTTGAGTCGATCATGTTAGAAGTATACTCTGGTGCAAACTTAACAACCCTCATTGTGAAGTGTAACTTGTCTGAATCGTCTGCAAGTGTGAAGTGAGAGAATAAAACACAGTGCACAGTAATGCTGGAGTACCACTTTTAATACCATCCACCTCCATAATCCACACCCACCCTTGCAGTCTTGCTACCCGGTCGTGTGTAATTCCAGGGGTATTGCCATTGAGCGATACTAAACAGTCACACCACTTCTCCTTCACTCCTCCACTCTTCTTCTCCTTTACTCCTCCACTTGTTCTGCCCTGAGTGTGGGGTGCTCACTCTATTAGACTGGGTCTGAGTTTCCTCTTCAACTGACTCATCAGATGATTCTTCTGTGTCAACCAAGGATCAGCACCATCAAATGACCTGCAATGAAGAGTAAAATGTTCTAAAATTTGGCTTCTGTCACAAATAGCTTCCTTGGTGCTGTAAAAAGCACTTTAACTACCAATAAACTTGAATTGAGGATTCTTATGATTAGGTGTTTTTTTGTGAATACAGGCATGTGCAGGTCTAGATAGATAGATAGGTATGTCTTTATATTCTAACACACAAGCTTCTGAGCCTTGTGTATCTTTATCCTGTCATGCTATTTCGTCATCACTTTGAAGTGTTTTGCATTAATTCCAGTAACATGGCCCGTGTGTTCAAACATGTTTTTTAAAGTGACTCGTATTACTCAAGAGTCCAGGTATTCCTGGCAATCCAATTAAAGTGACAGCAAACTGACATCTGGTTATCTGGAATCTGGGAGAGAAGAGGTGAGAGGGGAGGTGGCTGAACCTCCACAATAACAGGGAGAGCATACAAAATGTCAACATATGTAACTCTATGGCACAATAGAGTTCCCGTCTCTCTCTGAGACCTGAGGAACACAGAGTCTCGTCCAACACGCACACGGAGAAGCACCGAGTGAGAGAGAATCACTATTGGGGAGTATTATGGGCTTTTCTTCTGTCCTTGTGCCCCTGGTCTTGTTTGTGGTCCATGTGTCTGCGGTGGACGAGGAGCCAGTACTCCCCTTCTCTGAGTACCTGGATCAAGGCAGCACCATCATGCTAAGATGGGGCTTTGACACCCTGAAGGATACGATCGTCTTTGAAGTGAGGGCGAACACCACCGGCTGGGTTGGATTTGGGTTCAGCCCTAACGGTGGCATGAATGGAGCAGACATGGTTATTGGAGGAGTGGACACCAACGGCTTTTATTTTACGGTAAATAATTCATATGTGCAGAGGCAATGCAACTGACTCTTAAATGTTTAATAACTATATTATTAACCTGGGGTTTAATTCTAATATATATTATTCATTAACTGATTTGAATTGTTTATCTACAATGAAAGAGAGGCTGCATCTCCTCGCAGTATAAGGGTCATAAACAGTATTAGCAATATCTATTAGTATATGATTGTTATGAGATAGTAAGACATTTAGGAAGACTGTGTCACCATATCAAACAAGCATTTGCCATATATCTGTATTTCTTGTGCGATAGACCTGTAGAGTCAAGTTGCAGCTCTAGATGTGACCCTTGCAGCCCCATACAGACGTTCATATATCCAGCCTCGCCCGATGAAGACACGAGAACCCTGCTAATGAACGTCCTGTGCTTCGTTAAGGACAGGCACGGTGTGGGCAACTCCCTGCCCCCTCTGGACCTGCAGCAGGACTATAAACTTCTCGCTCTGACCGAGTCAGACGGGCAAACAGTGATGAAGTTGCAGCGCTCCATCAGGTCCTGCGATGAAGATGACCTCCCCATCACCGTGAGCGAACCATGAAACGTTTGATTCATCACTTTCTGCCGCCTTCACGGCACTGGCAAAGACAGCAATTACTGTGTTAGGGTAAAGCCAGGAACCAGTAAGCACCATTGCAGTCCACAGGTGTCACATCCCGTGTGTGTAACGTGTCCTGCAGAGTGGCCCCAGACAGCAGTGAGCACGGACGTAATTTGGGGGGGGGGGGACGGGGGGGACATGTCCCCCCCACTTTTTCAAAAGCCGGTTTTGGTCCCCCCCAGTTTTTACGGTTAAAACCAAATATTTAAATAGCGACGAATGCATGTCCCCCCCACTTTTGAAATCAAAATTACGTCCATGGCAGTGAGGCATGTGGGGTCTCCCAGTATCTCCGCAGGACATTTCAGCAGGGTACAGTGTCTCTTCAGGACATCTCAGCGGGCAGGGCTGGCCCTTCCATTAGGCAATATAGGCAAATGATAGGGGCGCTGTCAAACCAGGGGAGCGCTTGCGTGCATGCGTTTTTTGGGGGTTTTTTTTGTGTTTGTTTTTTTTTTTTTTTACAAATGAACAATTAATAAATGTGAAAACAAGGAAAGTCCACATAACCATAATTTCATTGTGTAATAATAGTCAAGTTAATAATTATAATAACACGACACCTATCACCCGCGCGCCAACCCGCAAGCCCCGTCACGAGCAGACCATGAGTCAGCTGCCCTCTAGTGGCTGGCTGCAGTACAAATTTTAACCCCGCCCATTCCTATGTAAGTGAACGGGCTGGATGAGAAACTTTGAATTTTTATTACACGTAAAATAAGTTTTTTGAGCAATTATATTTTGTCAATTCTATAACATCCCATTGCGTTAGTATCTCTCCCAGTGTTTTTCTCTACGATAATTTTTTTATAGAAGTTATTAAGTGTTATTTAAAGGTATTTATTGCTTTTGTTATATAGTAATATTTAAGTCATTTGCTTTTTGATTTTTTTAATAGTGATACAATCAACCTGATGATTGATGATGCAGGGGGCACTAACCAAAATCTCGCCTAGGACACCACATTGGTCAGGGCCGGCTCTTGTCAGCGGGGTACTGCAGTGTAATGCTTGTACTCATTAGCCAACATCCTTTTAGTTTTTAGAACCATTGGATTCATGCTTTTGAGTATTAAATGCAAATTTGAGGTGAAAATAAAACCAGTATTATACAGTATTGTATCTTTAGTCAATAATTAATAATTGATTAATCAATAATCAAACTATTGATTGCACTCACGCCATCTACTAACAGGAGCTCCTAAGTGCAATTCTTCTGTGTTTCTCTCTCTGTGCTTGATGTAAGAGCTTCTCCAACACCACCTCTCACCAGGCCAAAGGGTGGAGCTACACACCAGTTCAGTGGTTGTGCTGCGAGGGTTAACTGACTGAGGAGCTCAAAATGTTGGGACCAAATTGTATTTTTTTGTAAATGTGGCTTGACTTAAGCACCATCTGAGACTGTACTAAGTCATATCTCTCCTGATTTCTCCTAAGGAAATGCCAATAAAGCTGATCTACGCATACGGCCAGAGCGATGACATTAGTTACCACAGAAGACAGAGGGGCACAAAGGAAGTGAACCTACTGAAATACATGCCTCAAGCCAAGATCTCAGACAGCAAATACTTTGACCTGACTATGACCAATGTAAGGCTGGTCTGTTCTGTTTACCACTACTGTCGGTTCTGTTAGCCCCTTACTACGTGGTCTCTGGTAATACCTCTCTGGAGTCTGAACCTACTCTCCCTACTTTTTAGAAAAAATTATTTAGTACTTACAACAACCAGCCATGCCCAGTTTGTGTAAGTGATATGATGAAAAGAGTAGACGTTGACTAACAAATTGGCAAGACGAGTAGAAATAGCTGTATATTTTTAAACACATTCAAACTCCATCTTACGACATAACTTTTGTCTGTACTAATGTTGGAGAGGACTGAGTTTGAGATGCGAATCCTTCACACACAGTTTACTTGCAGTTTCCAACAAGCAAATCTGCACTTCCGTTATTTACTTTCAAGTGATGCCACTCACACGGTTTCACGTCTCTTCACAAGTGTGTTAGCCTGCACTGTTTGCTGCAATTGGTTTCAAATGCTTAGGAATCAGGTACAGCTACCTGATACTGAGAAACTCAGGAGAAAATAGAGCATTTGAAAGGACGCCACTCGAACAACTGAGGAGCTGTTCTAACATAACACAAGAGAAACAAAAAGAGCTTTCGGAGCTACTTAAGAGGAGCAAAGCTTTTACAAGCTTAGACACCCAGGAAATCAGAAGCCGTTTAGCATGCGTAGCATTTTATAATGCAAGTCTTATACAATAAAACATTGATACAAATAAATACTAATATAGTAAAAGAATTGAAGAACGTAAAACACATTGCACAACCATAAAGATCTACAGGTGGAGGACCTTAAAGGCTTCCAATCCCTACCATAACCTGAACCTGTGTGGGGTCACTTTTACAAGCAAAACATCAAAACAACAAAAGTCAAAACAATTTACCATGAGACCACTTTTTATGGAGCAAATATTCTGTTTTATAAAATAAAGAGCTTTATTTTATTCTAAGATTAAGACGTAATACTGAAAGGATGTGGCCATGCTAAAAGACCAGTAACCAGCACCATAGTTGCAAAATGTGTTAAAAACAACTTCTCTTTTAATCTTCCTCTGCAGTTTTCTGTACCTGCCAAATCCACTCACTACCACTGCAAGATAATGAGACTCCCTGAATTTGATCAGAAATACCACATCTATCGTGTAAGTATCTTTGCATTTTCAACAGGCCTCAAATTGATTAGTTGTTTAATTAGTCGTAATGATTACAAATGTGTGATCACTTGCTATTTCCAGGTGGAACCGCTGTTAGACAATCCAGATCTAGTGCATCACATGCTGCTGTATCAGTGTCCGCCGACCGTGGCAACACCGTACGAGCACACCTGCTACACGGTGGAGAACATAACTAAGTGCAACCACGCCATGGCTGCTTGGGGGGTGGGAGGAGGGGTGAGCACCATGCATCTTCATCATCTTCACCTTCATTTTTCTCAAGCCGGCCTTCACTTTTGCTCTGTCGCTGGTGCCATCGCACCTGAACCGAGTAATCAAGAGCTTTGAATAAAGTTGTGGATGGGCTGAGGGTCCCCAAGGATCTGGGATCCCTGTTCTAGCTTTGTGTTTGTAACGTTCTCAGGCCTTTGAACTTCCAGAAGTGGCTGGCATTCCTATAGGTGGAGATGGTGGGAAACATTTGTATAGGCTTGAGTTGCACTACAACAACGTGAATGAGACTTCAGGTAATTTAAGCCCTTAACCAAAACAAAAGCTGTTTAATCCCATGTAGGGTGTGCGTATTGTATTACTATAACATTGACTATGGTATAATAGCATTAAAATAGGCTTGTCAATGGCTCGTCTTTTTCTCCCGTCTGTGCAGGAGTCATAGACAACTCAGGCTTCCGGTTCTATTACACGGCTCAGCTGCGTCAACACGACGCCGCTGTGTTGCAGACAGGTCTAGTAGTGGATCCTCGGTACGCCATTCCACCCAAGGCGCCTGGCTTCCTCTCATATGGTCTGTGTGACACCACCTCTATTCCACAGGTACAACAGGCGCTTCGTTCATTTTCTAACCAATCGCTTGGGTCCAAACTCCAATTACGCTCTTTGTGTGTGACTCAGATCAGTATGAAATGGGTAAAACTGGGTCTGTAGGCGTCTAGGAGCAAACTGACAAATCTGGTACATTTCTGCTTGAACCTAAAATGCTTTGTGGCGCCGTGCGACTCTGTGTGGTGTGCCCTGTGCTCTTCAGGTACTCTCTGAGCCCACACACGACCTGCAGGTGTTCTCAGTCATGCTGCACACACACCTGGCTGGAAGGAAGATGAGAGTTGGTCACTTCAGGTAGAAGAAACAATAAAAAAGGATCATGTTCAGTTATAACAGAGATTAGATGAGGACTATGGCATTGTTCTGACCCCAATCCCCAACCCTGAAGTACCTTGAGAGGTGGTGAGAGGTGGAGGATAGATCAGTGTAGGAGAGGTGGAGGAGAGATCAGTGTAGGAGAGGTGGAGGAGAGATCAGTGTAGGAGAGGTGGAGGAGAGATCTGTGTAGGAGAGGTGGAGGAGAGGTCAGTGTAGGAGAGATCAGTGTAGGAGAGGTGGAGGAGAGATCAGTGTAGGAGAGGTTGAGGAGAGATCAGTGTAGGAGAGGTGGAGGAGAGATCAGTGTATGAGAGATCAGTGTAGGAGATGTGGAGGAGAGATCAGTGTAGGAGAGATCAGTGTAGGAGAGGTGGAGGAGAGATCAGTGTAGGGGAGATCAGTGTAGGAGAGGTGGAGGAGAGATCAGTGTAGGAGAGATCAGTGTGGGAGATGTGGAGGAGAGATCAGTGTAGGAGAGGTGGAGGAGAGATCAGTGGAGGAGAGGTGGAGGATCTTTATGATGGTGTAAATGGAGTAACTTGTGGGGAAATAAACAACATGAAAGAGGACATGACAAATGACACAAGACCATCCAATGGCCAAATGTGCAGAGAGTTTTGCATCATTTGTGTCCCATTGTTGCCCTTTTTTGATCTTGTGTTGTTTAGGGATGGGGAGCAGATTGATTTCTTAATTACGAATGAGCACTACGATTTTGAATATCAGCAAGCTGCAAACCTGGGGGAAACTAAGACAGTTAAGATGGTAAGTGTCAACTTAACGGAATATTATCACTGTGGATGCTTCAGTTTCAAACCTGCAAATTCAAACTTAACCTGTATAAAAGTTATTCATAGCCTCTTAACTTCAGCATTTGTCACTGGATCTTAATGATCAAATGAAAAACTAAATTTGTTAAGGACTGCAAATTGTCAAAATGTAATCTTTTTTAAACTAACAATTTCCCCTGTCAGGGTGACAAACTCCTGGTGGAATGCACATATAACACCAGTAATCGATCAAGACTTACTCGGGTTTGTAAACTCACACAAATTCTTTCTTGAAAGTCAATGTTAACAAATATAAAATGGATAGAAGACATGATTAAGCAATTGAAACAGTTTTGTCAAAAATATTAACAGAAACTTTCTCATCAGTTTAAGATTCAGATGCTCATAAATGTTATTCTTAATTTTGCCAACAGATGGGGCTGTCCACTACTGATGAGATGTGCATGGCCTTTCTCTACTACTACCCAGCTATGAATATCAGTCACTGCATTAGTTTCCCGGACCTGCAAGCATTATCTACCAAGATGGGAGTAAATAATGAAAAGTAACACAGTGAACATTCCTAACTCACACTCATGTCTGTTTCACTGTAAAGAGCTCTACTGATGGTCCTCTCTCCACTTTGCAGAGAATGGTTGAGATTGATGTCTACAAAGACCTGGAATGAAATGTCAGTCAACGACTATCAGGAAACACTAAAGAGGATTCAGCAGTATGCCATAGTTGTTACCGCGTCGGTAAGTTTGCGGTCATTTTCTCTACTGCCTTGCCGCCAAATCCTACAAGTAGAATTTGAACACATTAGCAGTGACCTGTCAGTTAGGGGTGGGTTTCACCACTGATTTCCCATTTCGATTCGATTTCGATTCACAAGGTCCCGATTCAATTCGATTTTCGATTCGATCCGATTTAATATCGATTCTTGTAGGGACATTTCAGTTACAATAAAAAGTGTAGTTTGAATGTGAAATGTTGTAATGATACAAGGAACACTCAAACTTTATTAAAATGTATTAAGATATTAGTGTTTATACTGTGAACAACAGTTACATTCTTTTTTTAATATCAATTAATGCACACTCTTCCGCATAGCTCCTTTACCAGAAAAGGCATTGAAAGCGGTTTTGAACAGCCTTTTAAAGTGCAAATTAAGTTTTTTCTTTTTTTTTTACATGTAACAAAGACATTTATGAACATAGTTCTGAATATTGTAAACATTAAGGTCCAAAAGATTAAGATTTATTCATGACTGCTTTTTGACATCTTGGAGATTGTCTAATTTTTCTGCAAGAAAAGGAGCTGATCAACATGTTGAGGAGTGAGACAGCTCCTTTGTGCAGTAACAATATCGCCAACTGTTGAGAAAACTTCACAGCTTTATACTTGACGCGTCACAACCGGTGTGAGTGTCCGCGCGGCGAAAACGACGTATTCGCGGTGGCTCCGCTCGTGCACTGTCGCTTCACAAGCTCGTGCACCTCTCGAATTTTGTAACTTTGCGCGTGCCGCGCTTCAGTGCAATGAACAAAGTTTGCAGGGTTCATACACCTTTAAAAGGTGGAATTAAAGCACTTCGGTTATTTATTGGCACGGGGAGAACTTGTAGATAGTTTAATCGCAAATGCCTTCTCTAGTGGAGTTTGTTTGGGTTCTGAATATCAGGATGGTGTCGCGTTAAATGATTTCTCAGATTTGTGGTATTCCCACAATATTTCACCTCCATGTTGCACAGTTTACACACGGCTGTGCTTTTATCCAACTCTTCCATACCATCATTTGGATTTCTGAATCCAAAATGTAACCATACATCTGCAGGGTTGCCAACTTCTCAAGATCGCTTGGAGTGAGATTTGAACCTGGAGGGGTGGTGGTGTAAAATGGACACAAATTAAGTATTATATCGTGATCGATCGCTCGTCAGTGGTTGGCGCCAGAGCGAACTAGTAACTCATTGAATCATAGATGTGGATCAGAGGTACATTTTTTTTACTCTTGCTGCAGCCATGCTTAACTGATCACCCCAGCCAAGTGGCGGAAAAAAAGATGATCTCGCGAGATAAAATGCGAGACTTAAAACGGTACGCATATGCGGGGAAAATTGGCTAATTCTAAAGATCGATCTCAGGTGTCATAAATCGATATCGAACCATTCAAATGAAGATCGATTTGAATCGAAAGATCGATATTTTAAAACACACCCCTACTGTCAGTAGTGTTCAGTCACAGTACCTAGAGCTGAGGAAGGATCTTAAAGACAAACACCACAGCATGAGGGGGAAATTCTCTGCCATTTAAACTTTAATGGGTAACTCAGTGTCACTGAATTTTGGGTAAAACATTGGTGTGAATGACTCTGAACTGATGAAGAAGCTGCGTGTGGCAAACATTCAATTAGGCTATATTACAAGTCAGACCTGGATGACTATAGCTCTTCTTAAATCCAGCTAGTGCACAAACTTAGGATGCATTTTACGTTTAGGGTGCCATTCTGTGGCCTTCTAACTAACCACCAGGCTGAAGTCCTATGCAGAGGAAAATAACGACAATGCATTTAGTGTTCATTTAATCTCCTTTCAAGGAACATTTCCAGAATGCCTGTCTACAATGTACAATGCGAACATTTGCTACGATCTGCGTTACTAATAATATCCTTGTGAGACTGTAACATGCATAATCTAATTTACATTTGACATGTTTCCACGCCTTAAGGACAACGCGTCCTACAGCACACGGACTATACCTGAGCTCAAAACCACTCCGCCTGTCACGTGTGAAGGGAACCGTTCGGAGGTGATGAGGCTGGCCGTGAGTTTATGGCTGTTCGTCGTCCTGACAGCCGCATCCGCACTTACATAGGCCACCCGTGGAGACAGGACCTTCCGGGGGTGCTACAAAGAAATTCAAATGCCAAAGGAAGTGTTGCACTCGCTGTTTTGCTCATTTTGCCTAATGAAGTGAATGACTGGATACAAAGTAATTATTTCTGTAAGCAGCTGATCAGCTGATGGGCTTGGATATCTTTCTGATTTGCTTAGAATATTCTAAACGAACGTTGTATCATAGATTAACGTCTCAAAAAATCCGCGTTAATGTTCAGTTACTTCATTTCTCAGTTACTCGCAAGTCTGAGTCTTTAGTTGCAAGCTTTGTTTTATATTCATGTTCTGTTTTTCCTCTCTATCCTGTATGGATACCTCTGTAAATAAAAATGATAAACGACAATAAAAGTTCTCTTATTGACAGGGCAATTATATATATATATATATATATATATATATATATATATATATATATATATATATATATATATATATATATATATATATATATATATATATATATGGGGGGTTGACGTATTTGGCAAAAAAAAAGTTAAAAAAAAAAAATCTCAAATGTAAGTCATGGAAATCACTGGGTTATATTCTATCAACTCTTATATTTCCAAATATATATGTGTCTTGTAAATTTTTCCTTGAATTTTACATTTATTCTCTAGTTTACTGTCTTAGTAACTAAATTTGTCATATGGTGTGACATGAATGTTATTGTGAATTAAATTAAAAAGGGATATAATGTAATAATGTAAGTCAATTATCCTGATTCTTTATCATTACTATTTAAAAGTATACCATTTCTCATGTGCAAATATGTTACCTTTTGTATTAATTTGCTTCATCAACACTCATAAGAAGACTTTTACTCATAATCTTTCAGTATACTTCAAATTAATTTGTGAGTATCTTGTTATAAAAGTACCAAAATTCATGTAACTATTGCTGACACTATTCCCCATCAGCCACATTGTTGAGTTTATGATTATCAAAAAGCCTTATTTTTTTTCAAAATTCTGAATGTCACACCAAATTACATGGTGTCACGCCATATGATAAATCATGCCACATGTCACGCTACGGTCCCCGAACCCTTCCTTTGGGGCGTGTGTTAATGTTGTCTGCGTCTAGTCGTCTGCGTCTGTGTACCTCCGTGGGTGTGGGTGCGTCTTGTCATTATCCGTCTCACCTGTGGCTCGTCTCGTCATCACGTGGGGTTGATGTGGTCTGTCTATTTAATGTGCGTTCGCGCAGTGTCTTGTGCTCGTCGTTGTCTATGTTACACGTTGCTGTGTTAAATATATGTTCTTCGTGCGCTAGATTGCGCAACTCTCTGTGTAAATAAAAAGTGACGTCTGTGAGAATAAGGACTCTGTGTCTCGTCCGTCTGCCGCCGCCCAGCGTCACAGAACGACGAGTCGTCAGAGACACAACAAGCCATGCCAGGCTACACCACCCGGCCAAAGAAGGGCAAGAAGCCCAGCAAGCGCCGCCATGCCTCTGCTCCTGCCCCACACCGCGCGGCCACCGTAACTCCCGAACTGATGGAGCAGGACCCGTTATGCAGCATCATGCTGCTTCGGTCTCGGGAGGCCAAGACGGTGGAAATGGCGGAGTATTTCCGCCAGACCGCGGTGCGGATGTGGAAGGAGCGACACCCCTGTCCCACCAGAGACCTCTCGCCCCTGAGGGTAGGCTCCCTCGAACTCTGCTCCACAGAGAAGACTCCTGAGAGCGAGTTCGAGGGGGAGGAATCGGAGAGCGAGGAGGAAGAGGATCAGGCTCCCTCGGTTTGTTCCGCCTCCACCGTGGACTACGGTGAGGAGGAGGACTACCCTCCATCCGTTTGCTACGCCCCCACGGTGGACTATGGTGGGGGAGAGGGGAACGAGGAGGACTACCCTCCATCCGAGTGCTCCGCACCTGCCGTGGGCTACGGTGAGGAAGAGGAGGAGGAAGACTACGATTACCCTCCGTCCGAGTGCTCCGCACCTGCCGTGGTCTATGGGGAGGAAGAGGAGGAGGAAGACGACGAATACCCTCCGTCAGACTGCTCCGCACCAGCCGTGGGCTACGACGAGGAGGTGGAGGAGTTCGAGTCGGAGGAGGAAGGCAGTCCGCCTCCCTCTGAGTGTTCCGCTGGGACTGTAAAGGGGAGGTGGACACCAGAGACGGTCCCATCCTCCGATCGTTCCGGAGGAGAGAGGATGGACTGCTCCCGGGGTGGCAGCCCGGAGCAGTCCATGGAGTGGGACCAAGGAGAAGAGGAGGAGGAGATGGAGACCGCAGGGGATCTCCCAGGCGGTCCGCTCGGGGCGTCCGCCGGTCGCGCAGCGCCCGGCACGTCCGCCGGTCGCGCTGCACCCAGCGGAGGATCCGCAGCAAAGACCGGAGGAGGACCGTCCGCTGCAGCACCGGCAGCTCCCGATCTCTCTCCCCTTGTCGCTCTACTCCTGGCGCGTAGTCTGGCGCCTGTTTCATGTTTGTGTATGCCAGTGTTCGTAAGTCTTCCCATTTGTGTGCCTAACCCGTTTTTCCCTTTCGTTCCACTATGTGTAAGTGTACCTGTGTGTGTGTGTTTGTGAATGTCCCGTTAAATGTGTCTAACGTGTTTTCCCCCGTCTTCCCAGGGAGGGTGTTCTAGACTGTGCGTGGCGGACTCTCCGCCGAGGGCGGTCATCTCCCAGACGCAGGACTGGGCGCTTCAGATCCGCCCATCGACGTGGGTTCGGGGCACTCAGTCCTGTTGGCACCCCGGGACGGGTAGTGCCCTTGGTGGGGGCGTCTGTCACGCTACGGTCCCCGAACCCTTCCTTTGGGGCGTGTGTTAATGTTGTCTGCGTCTAGTCGTCTGCGTCTGTGTACCTCCGTGGGTGTGGGTGCGTCTTGTCATTATCCGTCTCACCTGTGGCTCGTCTCGTCATCACGTGGGGTTGATGTGGTCTGTCTATTTAATGTGCGTTCGCGCAGTGTCTTGTGCTCGTCGTTGTCTGTTACACGTTGCTGTGTTAAATATATGTTCTTCGTGCGCTAAATTGCGCAACTCTCTGTGTAAATAAAGTGACGTCTGTGAGAATAAGGACTCTGTGTCTCGTCCGTCTGCCGCCGCCCAGCGTCACACCACACAGCAATCTGTATGCAAAAATCTGCATTTACCAAACAACCAAACTTTTGACAAGTGACTGAAATCATTTTTAGTTACAGCAAAATCACAATTGTTGAACAGTGAATTCTACTCAACGTAGTGAACAATGCTTATAAGGCATTAACTAATCCATTTACTGTATTCATTAGATGTTATACCTTTTATTCTAATCTGCTGAATATTGGTTACACGAATTCTAATAATCTTTGGTAAGTCATTGAACTTTTTAATATTTATTGCATAAATTAATTTAAGAATGAGAATAAGTAAAATGATCAAACAGCAAGCTGATATTGTATCATTAAAATCTGTTAAAAGTGTGCCATCTCTCGTCATCTAATGAAATCTGCCTCAAACTAAATAAATAAAGGGAAACATTTGAGTGACAAAATGATGTAGTTTACCATGGATTCAGCTTGAAAATGGGATAGCAGTGATTCACCAAATTGAGTTGGTGTAGATAATATATGATTATTATTCACATTTAATATCAAAATAAATTAAAAGTATAAAATATTCAACAAACTATTAACTATAAAAATGTATCAAGATCATTATTTATGTATTTATGCACAGTTCATATATAGTGTGACAAAATGATCATATGGTGTGACAAGAAAACCCTGTCACACCTTATGATAATGTGTCCCACCATATGAGGTTTCATGTACTTAGCATGACATTAAGCAATGTGCCTTTACGCTAACACCATAAAACCATGCTAACTACAATGTGACAATATAGTTTTAAAGGTAATACTGACTGAAAAGCAATTTAACTTGTGCATTTTTGTGTAATATGTGTCACACCAAAAGATATACTTGAGGATATACTTGATTTTTTTTTTTAAACATGAACTCTCTGAGGCTTTCTTCTATCTCCTGAAAGAAAGAGGACCCCCACTCCCCAAAGGTCTCCAAACAATTGCCCGTTTAAAAAAAAAGGAATATGGCGTCACACCATATGACATCCATTTTTGGGACAAAATGTTTTAGTTAAGGGTGGCTTCAAAATGTTATGCCTGAACTTTTAGTCAAGCAGATTTAAAAGTAGACATCTGGGTTATCAATATATTATTGAGTAAACAGAAAATTAATCAATTTTCTTGTTTTAATTCAAAATCTAACTTTGTGAAATGTGCTTGGGACAGTCACTCCATATGAGTTTTTTCTAGTTTGGCTTAAAATTGTGAAAAAAAGGAATGTTAATCCCATGAATGCTCTGTAAATCCATATAAAACAGCACTTTCTGAACAATATCACCACAGTTTTTTTTTTTACATATTTTTCTATAATTTAAGTATATTTGACACTTTGGACCAAAAAAAAGCCACGTCATGTCAACCACCCATATATAGTACAGTGGCGTGCACAGACATTTTGGGGGGGGGTAAGTGCTCAGGGGGGGCACTTCAGTATAAAAAAATTACAAACACATGTTGAATGCAATTTGACTTTTATTTGTAACATTCTCTAAACGTGAGTTTTCAATGGAAAAAAGTCACACCACCAACTGATAAAATCCATATCCAATATCAACTATATACAGTCATTGTTAAGTCCTTCAGTTAACTTCTGTTTACCCTCCACTGTCTGCAGGCCTTTTTGCATATATTTTGCAATTAGTAAATCAATATAGGCCTGTAATTAAGGCAGTAAAAAGACCAAAAAGTAGGAGGAGTTATAGGCTACTGAGTGTTGTCATTACATGAATACAGATGGGCATTTTTCACAGGTAATGGGGAACTTCCCGTTTCTTCTTTCACAAATGAATGTGTTAATTTATGTTGTCTAACAAAACCTATACAACAGAAAACGTTCAGCTTAACACATAGATTTGCAAACTCTACCTTAATTATTTGTATGTGGTCGTCCTCACGTTATCTATCATTGATTTGGGCTAGTGCGACTAGTTTATCAGGTGACCAGTCGGCTAAAAATGCTTAGTAGTTTGGTGCTGTATGAGACATTTTACTGCACAAGAACATGATATTTTGTTTTGCTACTGTTGATTTTGTTTTAGTTTGTTGTAAACACTCACAAAACTCCAGATTTCACAGGTGCGCTTTTACGTCCGTATCTGAGCTGCGTTCGTGAAACGGTTCCAGTTTTTTTATTCACGTGTTTCTCTACCATAGAGCCAGTTGCTCCCGATGCTTTGGGGACTAATCTTTTATTTTGAAGTCGTCCTGGAGGTGTAGGCAGGAGACGAGAGCATGGCGCACGCTTCCGCACCACCACCCAACTTCTCTTGGGTAGAACCTCAGAACCTGGCTGGGTTAGCATGGCCCTCTGAGATACACAACTACCGTTTCCTAATCGATCACGGAATTAAGCATCTGGTGTGTTTATGCGAGTCTAAACCCCCACACTGTGACAGCGTCCCAGAACTGACGGTACATCACCTCAGCATAGTGGACTTCTCACCACCGAGTTCGGCTCAAATCCAGAGATTTTTATCCATCGTTGAAGACGCCAATTCTAAAGGGCAGGTGAGAATTGAGTTATACGGTTAAAAAGGACTATAAGATGTAAAGTGTTCTTCAGCAATGTACCCTACAGATGTCCAAGATACTGGACATTAAACAACTTAATGCGAACATGAAAAAATAATAAATCCGACGTTGGTTGCCTCCATTGTCTCGTGGTTAAACCCTTTCTCCTTAGGGTGTTGGAGTTCACTGTATGCACGGACATGGCAGGACTGGGACCATGCTTGCCTGCTACCTGGTGAAGATGAGGAACATGACCGGACAGGAGGCAGTGAAGAAGATCCGAGAGCTACGTCCAGGGTCCATTGAGACTGAAGAGCAGGAGAACGCAGTGCTGGAGTTTCAGCAGGACCTTCACGAGAAGAAGCGCTGGGACTGCGCCAATGCCGAGACGCACTAGCCGAAGATGTTAGTGACAACGGTGCATTTTTTAAAAATACAAATAAACAATCTATAGTTTATCGCAGTGTCTTATATATGTATTTAAAAAAATAACGATCACGGGCTGCTTCACTAACAATCCTGGACGTTTTATGGCAAGGTTGTAAATGACTGAACTGTAGTCTGAGATCTTGTACTGTGCTCGGGGGAGGGGGTGACTTCAGGTTGACACCCTGCATTAAGGTATTAAAGATGACAATACAAAACAAATACTGTGTTATGTAATAGAATTTCATACACCCATGTAAGGGTGTGTGTGTATAACAAGGGCTGCTGTGTCTATTCAGAGGGCATCCTACATGACATCCATCAGTTCAGCCGTATCCATGAATGAACTCATGCATGTTTCTCACAGGGAGCAGAGCACCATGTAGGGGTTTATTGTTACAACCGTGGACACATGGCTTTTACATTTTCACTTATTTTTGTAACCATTTAGTGACGAGCAGGTTTTCCTGACAACACAAACGTCAAAATATTTTATACTTGGGAAAACACTGATAAGTAACACATACATACCAACATACCATACCAACGTACACACCAACTTGAATCTGATTAGATATGAAGTTGGTATAAATGTTCTATAAAATCCCAAAGGAGGGACTTCAAAGTCAAGTTTCTAATTAAAAACAAGTCACTTTTTGGCCAGATGACATGGATACAGTTTCCGTCCTTGTGACTCTTGTACCACTCAAGTCTTCATTAAAAGCTTGTTTTCAAATGAACCCTAGACCCACACCTAGGTATCTTCAGGACAGAATGACTAAAATAAGCATCATTAATTTTGGATAATGGTGACTGCCTGTGAAGGCAACTCTGTATGAAAATAGCTTTAATGTATTTGATGAGTGGGCAAAGAAAAACAACTTTACAAAATATGTATTTTTTGGAAAATCTGCATTTAATTCATGATTTACAAAAGCCTAACATGTAACAACCATTAAAATGAATCAAATAAATTCTTTAATCTAAAATGGAAAACATGACTGTGTATACATCAGTTTGTAAAGCAGGAAAAAAGGATATTGACACTATAGCCTTATGCATCGTTGAAATTTACAAAGTGTGAATCCTGAAAAAATATTTACACAAACACCAGCAAGTCAAGACTGTCAATGGAGATACAACCACATCTTCAATGCAAAGATAGTCTCCAATACTGTAGTCAAGGGACGTCTGAACTCCCTACAGGTCTGAGGGCTCTTCTCAAAGGAAAAAAATTAGACAACACATTTTCTTGATGTGTCTGATTTCCACCAATTTCCAAAACAAACAGTCCAGACTTTTATAAATAGAAAAGAATGTATGTAACTCATATAAGGTTATGCCAAATAAATACCTGCAAGGCAAAAGCAAGGCTTGTGTGTCTTTCGTTTTACCTGTTCACTGAATCACCTCTCTGATCTAACATGCTACGTTCAAGCTGCTGGTTACTGTGTCAGCTGGTCAGTGTGTTGCTCAACTATGCATCCATTCAGTTTAACCTCCAAATAATAATAATAATAATAATAATAATAATAATAATAATAACAACAATAATAATAAACCTCAAAGAGGGAAAATAGAAAACTCTACATATAAAATCGAAACCTTTTCTTCCCTTGGAATGATAAACTTGCTAACAGTCAAAATTAACATCACCTTCTGAGTTTGAAAGCCAAAGGAAGACCGTCATTTCCAAACCATGCTAACAAGGCTATGTGCACTCTCTCCAATCAGAAAACCACATTTAAACAGACACACCAAAGGAGACCAAAGTCAGACAGTGTATGTGAACACGGAGGGAATGCCAGCGGGAGCACATCCACTTCCAGTCTGGCAGAACCACGACTTACAGATCAACAACATGCCGTCACCAATGGCTTCCCTCGTGTTTTCTATACTGGGAGACTTGGGATATCGGTCTGCTCTAATTCATCATTTAATTTCACAAGGAGAGGGGAGAAAGCATGTGGAAGTATGGAGATAGAGCAGAAAATACCACCCTAAAATGTCCCACCTTACTGAGTGATATTAAAAAAATAATAATAAAATAAAATGTGAGGAGAAATGAGTCATCTTTCAGAATAGTGTTTCACAAACTAAATATGCATTTTCAAATTCATTAATATAATAAAAAAAATTAATTTTTTTACAGTGCTTTATTACAACGCATCTTTGATACCTTTTGAGGGGAAATCACGCAGTATTATCGTCCTTATTGTGACGATGCTTCTAAATTATACTTACTGGTCCAGTTTATTCCCTACAATTCAAGAGGAGCGTGGAGGTGTGTGGGAAGCTCTGGTGGGTCCAATCTGTGCAGTGCCGGGTCAGAACACGGTGCTGCTGATGCTCCAGACTCACTATTTAGTGTTCAGTTCATTCTCCAGCTCCATGAGTTTCCGGGAGGCTTTGACTTTGTTGGACACCTCCTTACCCTGGGAGAAGAGTCTCTGGCGTTCCCTGAACGTGAGGTTCTCGGGGGCTCCACCCATCGAATTCTCTTGGTCCTGACCACTGCAACAAGAGAAATCCTTTTGTTGACATGTGGCCCACGAGCACAAGCTCAAGGTCTCAGGGGCTTCCAGCCTCGGAGGTCTTTACGAGGCCTGAAGCTGGAGGGAGACACTCACCCTTTTGTCCATTTTTCTCGCGGGTCCTTGAAAACTTCTCCTGATCCTACAACTCCTGCTGTTGCGTTTCCAGTGTACGAGTTAAATCCTGTTTTATTTGTAGCAAATGGTGACAAACAGAATGCACAGTGAATTGCAGGGCAAATTGTTTTTTGAATGGCAACTCTGTCCCCTTTACTGCATTAGAAAAGCTGCTGGGTTCACACGGTAGTTTCAGCGAATCAGATTTCTCTGCTGCAGTACAACGATACTGCAGTAGTAACTATGCTGTGTACTGAACTGCATCTGAATACAAATGTATACTGAACTGCAACAGTATACACATTTTTGTTACATAAATGAACACAGTGCTAATAAAAACATCAACATGGTCTAGTCAACCGTGCAACCCAGCAACCTTTGGTAATGTTTCAATAAGTTGCCATTACCACAGACCAAAAATTGAGGAGCTGGCGTCCTCGGTTAGTTCCAAAGCACCTCGAAGCCCACCTGAGGCGGCGTGTGGACGAGCGGTCTAAGGTGGAGGTCACCTGCCAGTCTGTACCTAGGGATTACTGGTCTAGCGGTGTTCTAGAGCCCAGGGTACTCTCAGCCTCGTCTCTACTGGTATAGTGTTTTCTAGAGCCCTGGGTTCTTTCAGCCTTGTCTCTACTGGTATAGTGTTGTTCTAGAGCCCGGGGTTCTCTCAGCCTCGTCTCTACTGGTATAGTGTTATTCTAGAGCCCTGGGTTCTTTCAGCCTCGTCTCTACTGGTATAGTGTTATTCTAGAGCCCTGGGTTCTTTCAGCCTCGTCTCTACTGGTCTAGCGGTGTTCTAGAGCCCAGGGTTCTCTCAGCCTCGTCTCTACTGGTATAGTGTTATTCTAGAGCCCTGGGTCCTTTCAGCCTCGTCTCTACTGGTCTAGCGGTGTTCTAGAGCCCAGGGTTCTCTCAGCCTCGTCTCTACTGGTATAGTGTTATTCTAGAGCCCTGGGTTCTTTCAGCCTCGTCTCTACTGGTCTAGCGGTGTTCTAGAGCCCAGGGTTCTCTCAGCCTCGTCTCTACTGGTATAGTGTTTTCTAGAGCCCTGGGTTCTTTCAGTCTCGTCTCTACTGGTATAGCGTTGTTCTAGAGCCCAGGGTACTTTCAGCCTTGTCTCTACTGGTCTAGCGGTGTTCTAGAGCCCAGGGTTCTTTCAGCCTCGTCTCTACTGGTATAGTGTTTTCTAGAGCCCTGGGTTCTTTCAGCCTCGTCTCTACTGGTCTAGCGGTGTTCTAGAGCCCAGGGTACTTTCAGCCTCGTCTCTACTGGTCTAGCAGTGTTCTAGAGCCCAGGGTTCTCTCAGCCTCGTCTCTACTGGTCTAGCGATGTTCTAGAGCCCCGGCGTGGGAGACTCGACAGCTCTGGCGATTTGACCTCCACATCTGACCTGCCCGAGGCATCATCCAGAAGGCTCTCACGTGTGTCTGTGCGTCTGTCCATGAGGAAGTACGACTTTCCTCATACTAGCTGGGACTTCACTCAACACAGTGGTTGTGGTTGGTCCAACCCCAAACCAGACGCATGTTGAAGATTGATTTATTTTCAAAATGTTTTATGGATGATGAAATGAACTGGGAGGGGGAGTTCAGACACAACCACAGTGATGTGTGTGAACCAAATCAGCTCCTCCGCTGGCAGTGGACAAGTGTGTCTAGAGCCAAACGATGGCTATTCACAGAGAACTGGGCTTGGCCCCTTCAGAAAGACACTGCTCCAGTTAAGAGCTACAATGTAAAATGCTGCAACAAAGCATTGCAAACAGAAGTTCTCTTGTGACTTTCCATAAAGGGGAGAATATAACTAAAAACTCTGTCCAGCTCTTCAGCTCAGAGGTATTGTCACCACCAGCGGAGAGATGGACATCCACAGAGACAGGGTGGAGCCTTGGGAGCTGCAGGGGTCACCTGGAGCTCTCTCTCTCACACACACACATACACACACACACACACACACACACAGGACAGACAGTGCAGAAACATGCAGTCAGTAGGCGAGAATGAGGCCTGCAGCACTTCTGAAGCCACAACGCTCAAATCAACTAATAAAACAAACTCAAAAAGCTACGACAGCTGAAGCAACCTAGATTGTTTGCTCGAGAAGTGCTGCAGCGAGGGCGGCGTGGTGCGAGACACCGACAGACAGAGCAAAGCACAGGCAACAAACAGCAGTAGATACACAGCCAGATTAGAGCCAGCAGTCCGAGCAGGGGCCGAGGGGCGGCGCCCGCAGAGCTGGGTTCATTACTGCGGTGGGAAAGCAAGGTTAGTGATTGGTCCCCTCATTTAGAACAAAGGCCAGTCAGATCACAGCAGGCCCCACTGACAGCTATGTTGGGCGGGGAAACAGCTAGCTGTGCGCAGGTCCCATGCAAGGTCACGTTTTTGTTAGACTGGGATTCACTGGTGGTGTTTTTGGGCATGACTGTTTAAAAGGTCACTAGGTGTTCTGGGCAAGGCAAATGGACAGCTGATCTGATTCAAGATATTTAAGTGGTACAAGATGCATTTAAAGAGGGGGAGGAGCCTATACAAGTAATAGAATTACTACAGAAATGAAATAAGAAAGATGTTCATCAGTTAATATACTTAGAACAATTTAAGAATAAACCTGAAAATGAGTTTTAATGTAAAAATTGCTGCAATAAAGCCAAAATCATATTTGTCGCAAATTACATGGAGCTTTCTTGACAGTGTCTTACGTATTTCATGACATAAGACACTTCAACCAAGAGGCGTTTGAGGACATAGAAACAACAGCTTGAGTAATGGTGCCCTATTAGCTATCCTAAACTATTCATGGTCATACTGAGGAATCAGCTGCCAATTTAACCAGCCATGCCTAAAAACACCTGCCTCGTGGGACAGATCTTTCCCCCTTTGCCAAGTGTTCAGAGGCCTGAGGAGTGCTGTGAGCCTGCCACAGCTAGCCGGAAGAAGCCAGTGTCTGGTGCCCTGGACTCGTGCGGAGGACTGAGCCTACCCCCCCCAAAGCAAACCACACACAGATGGAGCGGCCGGCAAAACCAACAGTACTCGGACTAAATTTGGAGCGCACGGTAGAATCATGGGATCTGTGGATTGCTTTTACACCGTCAGGATGATTGGAGGAAGAGAAAATTTGGGACAGGAGATTTGGAAAACGAAAATAAAATCGGATTGACTACTGAAACAAGGGAGTGGGAGGAAGTACGACAACACAGTGATGGGGAAACAGACGAATCACGCAGGTGACCGACTACGAGATCTACGGAATTTATACAGAGAGAGAGAAGGGAGATTGGAGAGAATCGTCTCTCGCTAGAAGATGGAAAAAGGAACATAAACGGAAAATGAAAGAAAACAAAAAATTGGAAAAAATTAAAAAACAAACGAAAACACGACAATGGGGCGATAAAAACGGAGGAGGAGTGGGCGGGCGTGGGACCTCCTCTCTCCTCGCTGGCTCTACCTTTCGAGTTGGTTGGTGGAATGAAGCTGGGTTTGGCGGGAGGGGGAGGGGCTTGCCCTGCCTTGGGTGCAGTACTGTTGGCATTGGCCGCTGCGGGCAGCTGGAATGAGCTGGACAGAAAGATGCCGTCCGAGAGTGGGCGGGGCTTGCGCGCGGTTGGAGGAGGCGGCTGGGGCTTTTGGGCGGGCGGCAGGTCGCCGTACGACTTCCGGGTGGCGGAGAGCTTAACCTGACCTGCTAAGCCTGCGTCCTCCTCATCCTCCTCCTCGTCATTGTACGAGACAAACTTGGCAGTGTACAAGGTGTCGGGGGAGACGACCTGGGTTTTGAGGTAGGAGGTATTTCTCTGAGGCGGGGTCGGAGGAGGGTTGCTGTTGTTAGTGGCGGGGGTAGTGGTGGGTGACGGGGGCTGGTAGTCCCGGGGGAGAGGAGGTCTGTACAGACCAGGCTCTTCTGGCGTCAGCAGCTTGCGCTCGACCTCCTCATGCTGCCGCCGCCTCTCCGCCTCCAGGCGGCCGTAGTACTCCTCCTCCTGTCTCCTCTGAGGGTGGAATAGGGGAAGAGCCAGTTAGAGGCTACCTCAGCTACCCTGCCAGGCCTCGGCCTGCTCCTCTGCCTTCGCGTCCGGTCGGCGACCAGGCCCCAACACCCGACGAGCTTATAGCTATCGCTGCTGTGATATACCAAAGTGGCATGATGACAATGACTTGAGAAAAATATTTCACAGGATGTTGGATACATAGATATATGCTCTAGCCTGCAGTTAATTCTGAGTCCACCAGGAGGCGCCAGAGAGGCAAGGAAGACTGCTTGGCGCATGAAGAAATGGGATTGGATCTGAATGGTGTGGGAAGACTTGAGCAAGTCACGATTAAAAGTCCTTTAGGGTCTGGCTGGCATTTTGGTGGTCTGGCAGTGGTAAAGGCTGCTCTGCTCTGTGTACATGGGTCCCCTGGGTTAGTGTGTAGTGGGGATGTCACAGATGAAAGAACGGGTTCGGGGGGTGGACGTGGCTGGAATGACCTCCACAAACCAAGGTGGGACATTCCCAGCTGCGGTGGAATGACAATGGCTTCCCAACAAAAACGTTGGACTCTGTATAAAACCTGACAAGTGATTCCCATGCTTTTATGGGGAAGGGGTCGGGGATACATCACAAACACAGGACAGGGAGCATGCAACTGGACATCACAGCTGGGCTCTAAATTTCCAGTGGTCTGAAGATGACGCACAAACTAAATACATCGGAATGACCACACACACACTGAGACAATGTTCTGAATGGGCCCTTGTGATGGATGAGGTAAAGCCAGACCACTGGGAATTCAATGGCCCGGTGACACATTTCATAAGTAACCGAGACTGTGGACATGTAACAAATAGGTGCTATAGAGACGCAATTTAACTTATGACGAATTAACAATTTAATGTTCCATGTACTGGCTGAAATATTAAAAGCCTGCTGTCACCAGATCAGCAAGTAAACCCTCTCTATAGCTACAAAAGTAGATGGTTAGCTCTCTACATCCCAGTAAAATGGGAACTTGTAGGAGTCTCTGCTGCAACCACTTACAGCTTCTGGTGAAATCATCCATATTAGCCTTGGAAAAGGTCAGTGTTAATGTGAACACAAAGTAAACCACTTCTGGTTCAGGGAAATGTGAAACATTACAGACCCTTTATTTCAGCAATGTACATATCCAAGGGTCTGTCCACATGAAAGGGTCCTGGGGGCGAACTACAATGAGTTTGGCATATATCAACAGATCAGTGTCAGTTACAGGCCTGAGATATTAACAAGTCCAAATATTTTGACATGGGAATTTATGTTTTCAGGGCAGAATTACAAAGAAATCCCCATACGGAGAGCAAGTAGGCTCCCCCGGAAAGTGCGTGCGTCTCGTTTCATGAAGGGACGGCACGGAGCTGTGTGGAGAACAAAGAAACGCTGCCTGAAGACCTGCCCCACCCCGTAATTACCAAAATCAAAGCCTTTCATTTACTCTAAAGATGCCTCCAAGCAAAACGCCAAGTTCATCGTCAACATAATCTAGCATTATGTCGGAGGGCGCCGCTCCCAGGGTGTGGGTGGAGGCCGGAGGGCACGGGTGGAGGTCCCACCCCAACACCTCCTCCACCCCCAGGGTCACGTTCTACCTTCTCATCGGCCTCTCGCCGGGCGCGCTCCTCCTCCCTCCAGCGTCTCTCCTCCTCCTGCTTCGCCCGCTCCTCCGCCTCACGCTTACGGATCTGCTCCAGCTGCTGCTTCCGCCGACGCTCCTCGTCCTGGAGCTGAGGGAGCGTGCACACACACACACACACACACACACACACACACACGGGTGAGAAACGCCGGCGAGGAGTTGGGCAGACTCGGGCTGCAGCTCCATGTTGGGGAACAGGGACGGACGGGAAGTTAATCCAAAACGTGATGCGTGTTGTTATACTGCGTTCCTCAAACTATTTGACTATTTGTCCCAATAGTGGCAACAGAATGTATGTGAATGTTATTTGCTAGTGCTGGGTATTTCAGAAAATGGTCCAAATTGCTTCCAGTTTCTACCTCACAGCAGAAATGATGAATTAAAATACAATAAAATGGCTGATTGGGTATATAAGAATTGTCACATGTATACATCTTTCTTTGCTTTCTCACTCTCCCTATGAATATAGTAAAACTGATTATTTTAGTAGTGCGTATATAACCATGTGCTTTGAGCTGACTGCTGGTGCAAGAACCACACCCACCCTGAACCACACATACCCCACACTAGCTAATGCTGTTGTGCTGTGTGTGTGTGTGTGTGTGGGGAGGGGTGTCAATTCAGCTGAACTTGGCCACGAGTAGGACCCTGGGACACAACACTGTGCACTTCACCCAGGCAACATGGACGACAGCCACACATGCAGATGACCACCACGCATGCGACCGCACCAGACAACAGCTGCACGGCGGTACGGGCACGTCCGAGCCAAACACAGCACACCGTTTAACAACAACCACGACGACGAGATGTAAACACTTCATATGAAGCTTTTCCCACAGCTGCGATGGACAAAATGCACACTGGACGAAACGCAAATGCATCGGCGTTCTGATATGGATGGGGTGACTGGGGTTGGGGAAGGAAGCACAGCACAGAGGAGGGAGACGTGATGAAGCACAGCAGCACGAGCACACACAGCTTGATGGGGGATGATGGGCGTGGCAGGAGGCGGGGCAAGCTCCAAACCGAGGCTCGAGTGTGGGGGAGGGGCAGACGTGGGCCGGAGGAACATGCACTGACCGACCGGCCCCGTCCTCTCACTTCCCACCACACCGGAGCGACAGCTTCGGAAAAAACGGAGAGGTTCATGAACTGTAAATCCAGGAGCTTCAATTTAGCGTCTAAGCACTACAAGGGGATTATTTTCAGACTTCTATGTGTAGGTTAGGTTAATTAAAGGCTACTTAAACTCTGGGCTACTGTTCTGGACCCTATTAACATTATTCATGAGTTAATATGTCGTTTAGTTAAATTCTTAGCCACCGTTTCGAAGCAGCAGTTGTCCCAGGATGTAAGGGAACTACAACAGCGCTTTTCCCCAGAATGGATTTCCTGCGGAAGCTCCCACTTCCTACTTGAGATGGTAGAAGACCCCCTCAAAGGTTTGCGGAGCTCACCCTGACCAGGGGGGGGAGGATGAGCAAGCTGAGACACAGGTGGAGTGGGAACAGGACGACAACACGAAGAGCATTAAAAACGTACCAAGTCTAGAACAGAGATTGCTGGGACAGCAGTCTGCTGCGAGGGGGGGGGTGTCAAGATGGGATAATGAGATAGAGAGAGAATGACAGAAAAGGACAGGGGAAAAGAGAAGACAAATGTGAAAATTCTGGCGGCAGTGGGCCGGGCTGCAGCACTGCGCTGCCGGTAACATTCCTGGGCAGGATGGGATCGATTAGCGCCAGCGGAGGCCGAGAAGGGCTCGCTCACCGGATAACCAGCGAGGAATCCCCTCCATTGCTTCTCCACCCTCCGCTGGAGCTAAGGCCGGACCTTCCCTTCCCACAAGCAGCAGGGGGGGAGGGGGGCGGGTTTGGGCAGGGGAGTGGGGGTTGAGCCCGATTGCCAGCGCTCTGCATGCTAGTTTCTTAAACTATAAAAGTCAAAAAGGTAAACTCCTGCGGTGGGCTGCGTTGGCCCCTCACAGCACGCATGCAGGTACTGGGGGGGGGAGCTCTCCCATATCAGCTGCTACTGGAACCACATGACGTCCTCGTACCATGGAGGCTCGACAGAAGCGCCAGTGTTTGTCATACGTGCGTGAAACGATTGATTTAAGGAGCTGATTAGTGTTTATAGGCTCAATAGCCTATAATAGGGGTGTCACGATTCTCTAAATCCTCGATTCGATTGTATTTCCGATTGTAGGGTCACGATTCGATTCGATTCTCGATTTACAGCAGTGAGGCCTATGCCAGTTTTAGATTAGTCTATGGCAGGGGTCAGCAACCTATAGCACGCGTGCCACCGTTGGCATGCCGAGGCATAATCACTGGCACGTGCCACGCTGTAACCAGCATCAGCAAAAAAATTTTAAAATAAAAAAATCTCAGACAGAGAGTACGATCCTCCAACGAAATCATTCCTCAACGTCCTGCACTCAGCTCTCGCCACAAACCCATGTTTCAATTTGTTTAAATAACCCTAACGGCCGCACGGCACTGTGCCGCCAAGGCTGGATTATTATTATGGATTATACTTTCGCGAGTGACTGTAGTGCGCGACTCTGCACACCTCGCGCCGGAGTTGCCAGGTTCGTGGTTTTCACGCCAAATTGGGCTTGTTTGAAAATCCAGTCGTGGGTAAAAATCCTGGGGTCGTGGGGTGCGGTTATTTGGGCTACTTTCGAGTTGGGCTACCGCGAGAATTACAAGTCAACACTAAGAATCGATCAAGATATAATACTTAATTTGTCTCAGTCAACAACTTTGGGCTAGTTTAGGCTTCTGAAGGGTGGATTTTACACTGACTTTGTGCGGGATATTTGTGTGGCAACCCTGCCTCGCGCTAACCTGCACGAACGGCGGAGGAGGCGTTTATATTTTGCAGTGTTCTCCAAAACGATATGTGGTAGTATAAAGAAACACCCCTCAAAAACAGGGGAATGAACATTTACCTGAAGAATTTTAATGTTGCTTTGTGTTTCAGGTTTTAAGTGCTGAGATTTAGGCTAAAGTACTTGAAAATGCTTGAAAGTGTAACTACTTCGTTTCACAACAAATATCTGTCTGACTGAACAGTTCTCTTGTATTACGTTAACAAATATGAGCCTCTTGTAATTCCAGGACGAAACGAGAGAACGTGAAGATGTTAAGATTGGGCATTTTGAAAATAAACAACCATTAAATAATGTGATGAAAAAGTGAATTATTTCGATTCATTACGAGTATATGTATAAATATTTAACTTAATTAGGTGCTTTAATTCCACCTTCTAAAGGTGTATGAGCCCAGAAAACATGACTTGGTTCATTGAGCTGAAGCACGGCGCGCGCGAAGTTACAAAATTCGAGAGGAGCACGACCTCACGAATCTCCAGCACGCACGGGCGGAGCCTCCGCGATTACGTCATTTTTGGCGCGCGGACCCTCGCGACGTGTCTAGTTTAAACCAGGCCTTACTTTGCGTAGTGTGGGTGCTTGCATAGCTTAGAGGGAAGGATCGTCGAGGCTCGAAATCATGACGAAATTTCGATAGATTTAGATTTAATATTGAAATCGTGACACCCCTAGCCTATAAGTTACAGGTTTCTGGAAAAACTACTGCACAAAACATCAGCTTAAAAAAAAAAATCATCACACACAGGAATACAGCATCTAGCTGTATTTGCATATTCAGGACAATGTTGGGATGATGACAAAACTGTACAAGTCAAAGGTGGATGAACATAATTTGTAGTTAGTGTTGGTCTGCCCTAAGAAAAACTGATCATCCAGTTTAAACAATGTCAAGTTCGTCCCTTCTATATTCATAGTTGGCATTTGACTCTTCACGACGCGTGCTGGTTTGGGGGGGCGGAAGGTTGCGATGGATCAAGCACTGGCGTGGAGGCTGGCATCCTGAAGCCCCGCCCCTCGCTCTGGCTAGTGCGGAGGGAATCAGAGGGTCAGCATGGCGAAGCGATGACGTAAGCATGGTGCAGGTGCGCACTGCCAAACATTCACTCTAACGCAAAGCTCTACGTAAGGAAAGCTCCCGACTGAAAAGAGAAGGACTCCTCAGCCACCATCACAAGAACAAACGCGTGTACGGTGAGTGACCTGCAAGTTTTGCCCGTGCCCTCACCTAAAAACATTTGCAGTTGACATGGCTAAAATCCAGACCAGAGTCCACCAATCTAACAAACTATCCAGAGCTAGCTTCTCGGCTTGGGCTCCTACCCTACTCAATAATATAGCTTAACGTGGGACTACAATATAGCTCCATTATGTTCTCTCCCTTGGCCAAGAACCCAAGTACACATGGATAAAACCCTCCCCATCTTAAAACTCTAAAATCTACCGTCTGTTCCGGCGTCTCATGGCTGGCTGGCGAAACGCGGCTCACCCGTGCTCTCTTCTCAGCCTCCAGTCTCTGCATGATCAGCATGGTGTCCACGTCCTCCTCGTCTTCCTCCTCCTCGTCCTCCTCGCTCTGCTTGGACTCCTGCAGTCTCTTCTGGAACTGCCACTCCAGCATGAGTTTGCGAAGACGGTCGCTCTCCTCGGCCGTGCGCTCCGGCTTGGCCTGGAGCTCCTGGATCTCCTTGTCCAGCAGGTCGACGATGTGCAGCTGCTGCTGCTTCTCCAGCTTCTCGCGGGCGTCCCGCTTCCAGGGGTCGGGGGACAGGCTGTCGCTGGCCGCCAGCTCGTCCTTGCTGATGGTGATGTACTGCAGGTCGCGTCTCTCGATGGTGCGTGGCTGCTGCTGTGGCTGCATGTCCCGGATCACCGTGTCGTGGGGACGGGGGGCGGCGGAGAGCTTCTCGGGCCGAGGGGGCTGGGACTGGGGCGGCTGGGTCTGGGGCGGATGGTAGGGTTGAGTCAGCGGGGCCGGGGGCTGCGGAGGGGGCATCTGCTGGTGCTGGGGGGGCGGGGCCAGGGGGCCTTGCTGGTTGTTGTGGAGGACGGGTCCGGGGACGACGGGGTTTCGGATCTGCCCGAGCTTCCTCTCCTGTTCTCGCCTCTTCCTCTCGCGCTCCTCCTCCAGCCTGGCCTTCTCCTTCTCGTACCAGCGCTGCTGCTCCTCCCGCTTCTTGCGGTCGGCCAGGGCGGCGGCCTGCTGCTGGGTGGAGGTGGGCGGGGGCGGCAGGGGCAGGTCGGTCGGCAGGTCGTAGTCGTAGTGAGCGGGGGGCGGTGGGGGTGGCGGTGGGGGGAGGTCACTGCGCGAGGGCTGCGAGACCCCCACGGGGCCGGAGTGGGGGGCGATGGGGGTCTTCCAGCGGCCCGGCCCGCTCTTGTGGTTGCCCTGCGGCTTGGCTGAGGGGGCGTAGTTGAGGTGCTCCTGGCTGGAGGTGCTGGACTCCACAGAGGAGACCTGGTGGTTCCACGGCTCGCCGGCGGCTGCGCGGTGGTACTCTGCCTCGCGCTGGTACTCGGCCTCGCGTTGCTGGTGCTGGAGGTGCAACATGTCTTCGGGCCGCATGCGCTCGGCCGGGTAGCCGCCGGGCACGTCACACAGCTCCTCCTGAGAGCGTGCCACCCTCTGACAGGAAACACACACCACAGTCAGAACCGAAGCCCAAGGACTCACAACTCTTTGGGCCCTAGAGCCACAGTTTATGGCTTTCCCCACTTCAGCACACCCGCTCCAGCTCTTCAGCTAACCACAAAGCGCTTCACAAACCAGAGCAGGCGTACCGGAGCGAGAGAAACGTCCCGCTGCGGCTCGGACGCCACGGTGAGGGACACAAACCTGCATGGCCACGCTGTTGTGGTGTTGGTCCATTGGAGGAAGCGGCTCTGGCTCGGGGCCCTGCCAGCCCTGCCCGGGTCCCGGGGCCATCCGGTCCGGAGTTTTAGACGCGGGGAAAGTAAAGTAGTCCCTGGGGTACGTCTGGGTGGGGATCGGGTAAGCCTCAGGCCGAGGTGGGGACGGCTCCTCCTGTTGGGTGGAAAACAGGAGATAAGTCACTGGTGAGCTGCGCTTTGATGACGAGGTTCTATCTGTGAGCCACTGAGGGAACATCTCACGAGGTTTGGTGTTAGGAATGGCCCGGATACCGCTGCGGTCACAGAAGCACACTGTTGCGTGCATGTATATTTGACTGTGCGCGTGTTTGAGGAGAAAGGCAAATCTGGGGCGGACTAGCTAATCAGAGGAGGACGGCAGAAACATGATTAGAATAAATTGTCATCGACACGCAACACGGGCTTCAATTGCTTTGTCTTCAACCACCAACGATCCCACTTCACAGCAACATGTGCACAAACGCAGAGACTTTCAACATGATGCTTTGATGAAAAAATAAACAAAGACAACACACGGCTTGCAGGCATTAGGGCTCAAACATCTGGAACAGAACTGAAGCATCTGCGTGAACTATTTCCACTCGCATTCCTTCTGCTTCAGCTGTACTGATTAGCTGAACACTGAGTCCAGACTCTCAGACAGTCCGCCCTGGCCTTTCTTCGCAGACACACGCTGCCCACGCCGTGTACTCACGTCAGGGCACAGGTTGCCGGTGGACACGGAGGTGATCTTCCCTGGAGGTCCTGGGTACGCGGCCTTTCCTCCCGGGCTCTGTGCCTGATCTACGTGAAGGCAGAAACAGCCCAGTCAAACACACACCACAGTCAACCACAGCAGTGAAGGAGCCCAGCACCCCCTGCCCCCAGTAGAGACACTCACTGGCCACGTTGGGGCTGGACCGGTGGTCCACCCGATTCTTCAGGAGGCGCTCCTCCCTCTTGGGTTCGGGGTAGGTGTCCCAGGCACCCTGGGGGCTCTCTGGAGAGCCGTTCTGAACAGAGTTGTTGTAGAGCTCGAAGCCCTCGCTCTTCGGCCTGGTTTTCCCCTTATCCGCCCGGCCTCGGTCTGAAGCTGCGGGGAGCGGAGATGGCAACACATACGGCAAAACTGGACATGCCCATCACTTTCTAAAGCTAATCAGAAACTGATCGGAGATCAGTACGGAACAAGGCTCTACCAGGGTGGGCTTACACAGAATAGGAATGTAGAGCTATTTCTTCTAACACTCTAAAAACAGGCCTAAACGCTGCTTTTCAGATTAAAACACAAATCATGCATTTATTTATTTTGCTAGCTTTGAAAATGACTGTCACTTCCACTCCTCAGAAAGTGTGTCATACGCAGTGCCCTTACCGCGGGGCATCATGGGAGAGGGCTGGTTCAGCAGCGTGGCCAGGCCATGGTAAATGGCTCCCTGCTTGGCCACCTCCAGCGTCACCACCGAGCCCGTTCGTGTCATCAACTCGGCCGCCCTACAGGGGAAGCCAACAAACGCCTTCACAGTAGAACAACAAGTTCATGGACACAAAGCTTTCAATGCAGATAAACAAATCAAACTCCGAGTTCGCCTTTGTAATCCCAAGAAAGACTCCGCTTAGAAGCCGCGTTGCATAGTAGAGACCAAACGTCTGTTTGGCAGTCATGAACACGTTTATATTGGCCAAATCCATGATGTGCATCAAAGCAACCAACCAAACCACATTTGGAAGGTCTCCTAACATCAAATTACGCTCATTTTCAGTTCAAATACATCCATGAAGTAGAACAGGACATATGCTTTTAATTCCACATCAATCCTCATTTTAAAAGTTTAACCAACTCATTTACTTATTTTTAACTACAGGGATAATATTACAATATTAGCTTTTAAACGAGCACGTTCTAAAGAAACATTGTTTGGCATTGAAAACACAGGACAGCACAACAGTATATAACTCGAGGGTTGCTAACATTGACATGACAAGAGGAAAAGTTAAATCCAGGAACAAGATCTTATGACTGCAGTGGGGTTACAGGAAGGCACTGCACTATAAGAAATCTCTCGTTACACGTTATGCAACACTATACTCCACTACTGGATCCCCTTAGAGAAACAGGATATTACATTCTACAGCTTAAAATCCTCTTCTTACGTCACGTCTTTTAAATCAGAAATGTTGAGTTTGTGAAGCACACTAAATTACCTTTCCTGGGAGAGTCCAACCAGACTCCTCCCGTCCACACTGAGTAACTGGTCCCCCGCGGCCAGCCGCCCGTCCTGAGGAGAACATACACGCGGATATTAAAGGCACACCACACATCGCAATCAAACAGCAGACTGGGTATCGTTTGATTAATATGACATAAAAGTGTCCCGCCGGTGAGGAAGCGCTGCTTCAGGCGCTTGTAACTTAGTGCTGGTGAACTCATGTCTTATATTCATGGCCTAAAACACACACACACAGCCAACCACACTCACCATGTCTGCCGCTCCTCCCTTGACAACAGACTTAATGTAAATGCCAAGCTTGTCCTGGCCAGCCCCCTAATGAAACACAGAAAAAGAATTTTGATTAATCACATTAAAAAAAATAAATAAATAAATAAAAATCAAGGAATTTCCCACAGTGCTGTTTGGTTTCATGTCAGGTTCTGATGGGATGTATAGCGTCCAACTCTGAAGGATAAAGAACCCTTACAGTAGAGGAGAAATAGTCAAAAAGAGTCTGTGGGTGACATCAGTACTACTGTAATCCCACATGAATGAGGTCCTTTAATTTCTTTACATGAGATGAATTCAGGCTTTGTGTTTCAGTGACTAACGGCATGTTCTCATGGGAGCTTCAGCGAAGACGACCTTAATTATTTGGTCTACAGCTCAGGTCAGAGATCACTGATGTAATCCTGGCCTGCTGCTAGTGTGATCGCTATGCCAGAGATCGTAGCATGACGCAAGACTCAATTAAGCGCCTATCCATCCTTGAATGATATCACATCCAGAATCGTCATAAAGTACAGTTTTATGCTTCATGTGCTCAGATTAGGGTATCTGTTGGCTCTCGCCTCATTTTAATCAAGGGCTGATGGAACTTGAAAACACTCACCATCACCACATACTCAAAAATAAGACACAGGACACGTTATAACCTTCATATGGACAGTACTAAGCTTGATCTTGCCCAAATGGCAGTAATGTCCTGTGACTGTCCCAGAGCACATGAGTGTGTGGCTTGGACTTTAACATGTGCTCTTCTAATAGATTAGTTTTGCTTTTTTGGCAGGCAGTGTGAGGGCACCTAAAATCCCCTTTCACAGGAGAATCAGGGGAGGAGTGGGCTTTGAACACCCCCCCCCCAACAAACAGAGGTCCCACAACAGGGGTGGGGCCATGGAGGTTATCAACAGATCCAGATCTAACAGCACATTGGAAAGATCTTTGTTTATGTCCGTGTGACTTATTAGACACACATCATGTGCATTTAAACTAAATTCAGTGTTTATACTTAAACGTAACCCTTATAACTCACTTCAGATTACACTTTTACTCCAATTCTTTACGACACATCATTCCATGAGTCACACACACACACACACACACACACACCGGTTGTGAGTGGAGGATTCTGTGTCACCTACATGGTCCAGAGGAGCAGTCCAAGTGGTCCAACCTGCTCATCTGTATCCTTGCTGAATCTTATTCCATAACACCAGAACAAAAGACGTAACAGTAATACAGTAGCCTGCCTCTGGGCTGGGCTGTGACACACACTGGGACAGCCTCAGTAATCCCACGCTGCCCCAGTCAGGTGCCCGGCCTTCCCCGACGTGTCCTGACCCGCAACACCATCCGCCAACGCAGTCAGGATACGCTCGATCGGCACCTGGACCTCCACCCACTCACCAACCCTCCCAGCACCTGCAGCTCTGGGCCAGGACAAGGAGCAGACACTCCCTCACCTTCTCTCCCAGACGTGAAGCATGTTGCGAGAAGCCGCCGTGAGCTCATGGGAAACGGGGAAATGCAGGGTTTCGGTCTAAAGGTGTTCCAGACACACTCGTGGAACACGGAGTCCTGCCTGACGGGTTAGTCGACAGCTTAGCTGCCCCGAGGCTCAGGGCTGGAGCTCCATCTACGGGTGGATGGACTACAACCTAATCCAACCGCTGCTCACTGCTTTAGAAAGCAAGTTGCTGCAAATCTGAGTGTTTGGGTGTAGCTGAGAGCACGGCAAGGACCCTCGCCGACGGTGGAGACGGGCGTAGGCTAGTGACGTGGAGAAGGAGCACGGTTCGGTCGGAGCAGCAGACCGAGGGCTCGGTTACAGAATCGGCCTGGGAAACAGCCGAAAGAAGCGGCTCCTTTCAGTAAAGCGCCCACATATCTGCCCACCCACGGTACTCGACTATTACTGGAATACATTTCACACCGCAACACACTTCACTTACCATCTTCATAGGAATACCATACACATCCCATAGCCAAAACACCCATGACCCAACCACAAGTATAACAAGCCATGCATGAATATATGAGCTGGGGTGAAAGGCAGGAGTGTGGAAGGCTTTGATACCGGACCAATACGCCAGAATCAAGCTCGGCCATGTGAGACCACAGGAAATCTACCCCAAACCATTTAAACCCAAAAACGTTTCATCGCAACCCCACGGATTTAGGAAAGGCGAAACTAAATCAAGGCTGGAAAAGCCACATGCAAAAACAAGCACCGAATACAATAACTGAAATCCTGGGATTTTTGAGCTTCATGTTAACAAAGTCGTCTACTAACAATCGGCGGAAATACTACGGTGAAAGCACATCTCGCTGTTGAAGACCGGTTTAGAGCTCGGATTTTTAGAAAAGTAAGTTTCTCAGATCTCAAACAAACCATATCAAATTTGAAAGTAAATAACTCCCTCCTGCTTGGACTCGAACCTGAGAAAGAAAGCTGCAAGCAGAAACACACATTAGAAATGCAAGTACAGAAACAGAACCCACCGCTACGCCGGTCTCTGCAGGGATGCGAATATCAAACCGCGTTAACCACAGTAGTCTGCATGAGCTGCGTCTCCAACTCCTCCTCAGAGGGGGGCATGTTTGCAGCTGGGCTGGGGGGAAATTCCAGACGTCCCATGGGAGCGTCGATCGCCCCGAGGCCACAGTGACATGAACACGGGTCCCAGCATTCAGTCAGAGGAGCCAGGCACCCCCTCCCCCCACTTCCTGTTGCCCAGAACACACTACAGAGGCCTACAAACAAACAAGACAGGAATCTGAGCCCCGAGTTCACCTGACACACCAAGAGATCAAAACAGGCCGTCCGCCACCCCCGAGACGTCATAGTGCTGGGTCAAGAACTAGATCACGGCCCTTTTGTGCCAATAATCTGCCAGAAGACAGATACCCCACACCTGCTCTGCAGTTCGGAAACACACAATAAAATGTCAACAAGGAACACATCCCAAAAGAGGGTTCCCCAACTTGTGGGGTCAAACAAGTGGATTGAAAGCCTACTGTCCCAAAGAGAACGTCATCTGTCCAAAAAGGTTGGAAAAGCTGCTACCTTTTCAGGGTAGTAACTAGGGGTGGGAATCGTTTACTATCTCACGATTCGATTCCGATTTTGGGGGCCACAATTCAATTCAAAAATCGATTTTCGATTCAAAACGATTTTCGATTCAAAAAACGATTTGATTTATAAAAATGTCTGCTTCAGTCTATAAAATCTGCATGATCTACTACAGTCTGCTTTGCAAGACAGAACGACAAATACAGAAAATTAAGTGTGTCTCACATTTAATTAACAAAAATTAAGTGCTTTGGTAAAATAAAATGGTTTTTGTTGTTACCAAAATTCTTGAGGTTCATTTTGCGAGCTGTCTGGGCTGGCTCGGATGCAGTTCCCCCAGCCGTCGCTAGGGGCACCAGAGTTAGTCCCAGACTAAACCGACGTAACCGTACGTTCTCAGCCAGTCTCTGCTTTCTCTGTGATTGCTTATCGTTTAATGGTGTCTCGCCACCTCTCTGTTATGCTTTCTCTTTACTTATTCGAGTATCTCATGCGTCGCTTCCTGACCCATCTCAAGTTTTCCCAATCCTGTATGTCTTCCTATCCGTTTTGCCTTTATTTTTGGGAAGGGTTTTATTTTGCTGCAGCATTTTTTGCCAGTTACTTCTGCTGGTGTCCTTGGTTTCGTTTTCGCGTTGCATTTATCCGCGCTGTTTTTTAGTTACTGTTGTTGTTTTGTTTCTTCCTCCCGTCTCACTACGGTTGAGTGTTATTTTTCCCGCGTTGTATTTTCCGCATTGGTTTTTTGTTTCTATTTACTCCGTGCCCTCACGGTTCTGCTTTCTATTCTCTTGCGCGTTGAGTCTTTCGTGTTGTTTTGTTTGTTCGTTCTGGGTTGCTGTGCGCGTTTCCCTCTCGCTAATACAGGGGTGCTCATTACGTCGATCGCGATCGACCGGTCGATCGCGAAGGAAGTGTCGGTCGATCGCGAAGGAATGTGCGTAGATCGCGTCACATAAAATAGTAGTAGATGAATCGCACATCTGCACTGACGGTTGTATTTTGATTGACATTCACGGTAGCCAATCTGCAATCCGCTCAACATATTACGTTCGCCGCCGCCACCCCCCCCCCCCCCCCCCCGCTCAACATATTACGTTCGCCGCCACCAACACCCCCCCCCCCCCCCCGGCTCAACAAATTACGTTCGCCACCACCCCGGTAGATCTTTCTGACTGGGTCATCTTATAAGTAGCTCGCAAGCTGAAAACTGTGGGCACCCCTGCGCTAATACATGTGACAAGTGTCAAACGTCTTGATCTTGCGAGCCGGCACTTGGGTCCATCCTTCTCTATATTATTTCTCACCCTTCTCTATATTAACGCTCCCGTGCTCACCGCGTTACACACGCCTTGCACACGAGCTACATTGTGTCCAGTTCGGTCTTCCCCGGCATTCGGTAAAAACCAAAATGAACCCATATTTTTGCCTTAAATGAAGACCGGACAGGTTGAATATCTCTTTCCTCCATGTGTTTTGAACCTTTTCCGCGCATGAGTGTGTCCCAGAACATGCTGCGTAAAGTCTCGCGTAATTTTGTAATTACGTAACGCGAGACTTCACCACAACTTAGAATAGATTTTGGGACATTTAAAATCGATTCTGAATCATAGTAAATGAGAATCGATTTTTGATATATGAATCGATTTTTTGGCACACATCTAGTAGTAACACAGAGATTTTTAGGGTAATACCTATGTCCAAAATATCTCAAACATTATAGCATCCCCAGTTTGCCACCCAACCATGCTAGACTTTGCAAGATGTAACAAAACGACCGGTTACAAATAGGTCGTTCAGCAAATGGACCGTCTCCTTCAAAAGGTCACAACTGCCCCGTAACTGAAGGCCGGACCGAACAGGCAAGTGATTTTCAGCATTGCTGTTGTGACGTTGTCTTTTTCCGCTCCAGGCAATAGGTTAACCGTTATTGCTGAAACCTCTGGCATGTGAAGTTCGAATTTCAAACAGGTTCCTCCGCATTAAAGACAAAAATCGCAGTGTGAGAAACGGGCCGGTCTCTGTTGGCACCTCCACTCCCCCCCAGGCATCTCTGTTCAGGACGTCTCCATCCCGAAACCCAGAGCAGGAAGGCCTGCTAGGGTCTGGACAAGCCAGCAGCACATTAACAAACTCCCACCTTTGTGTTTCTAAGGAACATGAGGTGAGGATCACAGAGGTTCTCTGCTGCTTCCCAGGACAGCAAGCATGGACATTTGCACCCGTCTTGGAAGTTCAACCTTCTCCTTGGGACTCGGGTTTGCGTCCGAGCTGCAGATCATAACGGCCCACCGTGCTAGAACAGTGTTAAGTAACAAGTGCTGTTATTGAGGACTGGGCCCTTTCCAAGCTGACGAGACGTTCAAATCGATCTCCTCGGGTGTGTGTGAAGCAGTGTGCAGCTCTGCTCTGGGCTTGTGTTGAGCTCGCGCGCAGGAGCCTGTCCTGTCCTACGGAACATCAGCGTGTGTGTGTGTGTGTGTGTGTGTGTGTGTGTGTGAGAGAAACTTCACACTTATGATTACTAACAGCCTGGCTAGAATTGCACATGTACAGCAACAAAGGACAATTATAGAGTGCACTCTGCTAACGCATGCTGTGGCAGGTCTGTGTGTCCACACATTTGTGTGTGTGTGTGTGTGTGTGTGTGTGTGTGTGTGCACTTCTGCAGACAAGTGGAGGCACCAAGATTTCTATAAACACAGCCTTTAACTGCCATTACGGGTTAAATGACTGGAGTGAGTTTAAAATGCAACACTTTTTTTTTCCATCATCAACAGCTCCCAAGGGCCAATTTAAATGTATTTTTTCCTCCTAAGCAAGTATACAAATGTTTCATTAGGTCAGCAGTATTGGTCAGCTAGTTTGTATGGAGAACCTAAGCCTTAATTAAAGACTAAAGGCCACAGAACCATATGGTGGAGGCCCGGCTTCAGCTGCCGGCACCGGCTCGTATGCTGAGCTCAGAGACGTCACTCGTCACGCGAGGCCTGATGGAGCTACGGCATGTCCATGCAACACAGAGCGCGGAAGGGACTTCGCATCCTGCTTCTCGCAGGAAACCGATGCTCCCCTGGCTGCTTCGTCCTCGGGGAGGTTCTGCTCTCCACGGTACCAGACACGCCCCCAAACCCACCGTTAGAAGTTTACGGCAGCAGTACATACCGAAATGGTACCAGCTCGGGAATAGCCTTGCGGTATACACAGGGAGCCCAGTGTGTCCTTAATGGACCCGTCCATGCAGGGCCAGACACGCTATCTCCTGAAGTATGACCACATGCCACTTCACTGCCTCTCAAATGGAAAACAGCTCAGTCACGGAGGGTGTGGGTAAAGTCCACCATCTGGCCGCCAGGGCATCTGTGTGTGGCTCTGGTGACCTGAGCACGTGGGCCGGTTGGCTTGGGAGAGACTAAACAGTGTGTGTTTGGGGTCACGCTCCTCCGAGTGCGGGGGGCGGAAAGATGACTGCTGCACTTTCCGTTAAAACTTGAACGTGTGGATGTTTGTGTTCGCGCACAGAGGACGAACTCAAACTTGCAGGATGGTGTTTGCTATAGCCACAGGGAGGTTTGTAGAGCGTCATTACAACACGTCTCGTACAACAGGTGCTCATGTTTATTAAGTATGACGCGTATTAAAAATCAGAACACCAAATGATTTAAAAACCGTTAATCTTTCAGGTATGTGCAATCAAATATAGAACAGACATATTAGCTGATGGTTTCTAGGCAGTTACAGATGTGAATTCGATTGTGTTTCTCTTAAAGAAAAGTGTCTGCTGAGGCGTGTCCCTGCGAAGCCGTTTATACAATTTCGGCGCCGGCCGAAGACGCAAGACTTCTGCACGAGGACAGGAGGCAGGACAGGGTCGGCTCGGTCTCGGGACACGGGGTTTTTACCCCCCCACCCTCCTCCTGTGTTTGGAAAGTCCAGGCCTCCGCAGTGAGGCCACATCCTCCCATTGTCGTGGGACACGCTAACGGGGAGAGGAGGCCGCGGATCAGGAGGGGAAACGCCAACTCTTCACTGCTCTGG
>NC_135219.1:19786984-19792919 GCF_052324685.1 Brachyhypopomus gauderio
GCCCGAGAGGAAAGAGTCGTCTCCCCCCCCACGGGAGCACGACGCGAGTCTTTCCTGGTGCTAGCCCTGACGGGAGGAGTCGTCCGGACAGGACCCGGCCGGGGCGGAGGGCGGGGAACGGGGAAAAAGCGGCGGCTGCTGGAGCAGAGTCAGGAATGCAAGCCACATGCGGTGTGGCTCCAGAGGGCAGCCTCGCCGGGCTCGTATTGGGTCTGGGCCAGCTTCCCACGGAGAGGCAAGCTACCACGGGCCGTGCCCAGGGAGAGCTCCGGGACACCCGCGCCCCCTTAAGCTAACCGTTACAGCCCCAGCCATACAGGGAGGGAGTAGAGGCCTGAGATGGGGGCTGAGCAGGGTGGAGAGGTATTTGGAGGGTGAGCAGGCCTCATCATGGAGATGCTCGGCATAGACTAGCACCGCAATCTGGAGGGGTGTGTTGCAGAAGCAATAGGGGTGGGGCGTTTACCTGTATTTTACATTTTTTTGGTAAGGTACTGGGTCAGGTCAGACACGAGAAACCTACAGCTGTTTGCCCTGCCGTATTTCACAGCTTCCACAAGGCCAGCGGAGAAGGAGCCGGCTGATGGGGGGTGGTGACGGGGGGGCGGGGGGCGGTTCCGTCTGGCGCGTGGCCAGGCCGCATTAATCAGAGCCCCCGGGCGGACCAGCGGAGCGTGGCCGGCCCCCGCCCAGCTCAGTCTGGCGCTGGGACAGCAGGCGCCCCGGCTGGGCACGGCTCTTGTCCAAATGCTAGAGTCCTGGAAAAAGCAAACCACCCCCCCCCCCCCACCCCCCCCCCCCCCCCCCCCCCCCCAAAAAAAAAAAAACAAAACAAAAACAACAAAAAATAATAATAACCGGCTGGGCAATTACAGGGGAAGTGGTGCCATTTGGGGGATGGGTGTGATTAATGCTAGCAGAAGGCTATCATTTACAGCCCTGCCCTAAACAGGCTCAGGTCAGTAATTAGCTGCTGAGGCCTCACTGGTGTTGACTGAAATCTAACACACTGTGGTAGGGCGACATCAGGTCTGTGCCGGTCACCTCAGACCACCCCCCGTCATTACGGAGCGCTGATGAAGCCACACGTTACGGCTGCCACCTCGTTTCCGGGAAAGTCGGAGTGTTTAATCACCAACGAGCGGTGACGTCAACGAGAGCAAAAATTAAACCAAAAACGCGACAGTACAAAACGCTTCGTGTTCAGAGGAAAAAACCTTCTGAGGCCTGATCAGTACCCCCGGTTTCCTGTTCAAGAAACACCTCAGACTATCAGCTAAGGATAAAAGTAAGACAGAACGTAACGGGTGCATTACTGGGTAAAATATGTACAGAAATAAACTGCCCCCGGCCTGCCTTCGTTTCGACAGCATTAGGAAAGCGCTCGCTATCACAGCGTGCCAGCGCTTTGAAGTCTTTGACCTTCTGCATGACGTACCAGGTCCGAGTTGTCGGTGGAAAAGTGGCTGTCACAGTCAGCCCCTTCAAAGTAGACGGTCCATGTGCCGGGGAGAGCGGGGGGTGAGGGGTCAGACGGCAGAAGCCTGTAGAGGAAACAGCAGGTCAGGACAAAAACCATCAAACCCTGACGATGTCCTCACACCACACACACACACCCAGACACACACGCACTTAAAAAAATAAAATAAACGCAGATAAGAAAGGGGAGCAAACAATCCTTTCCACAGGACCTTAGGTAACCACATTCCATTGGCCCCAACATCAGTTTTTTTTAAATAAACACGTTCGACACGATTCTCTCTCCCCACGTACGAAACTTGGCCGGAGTTTTCCTCAGAGAACATTCTAGAAGGAGCAGCGCCGCGACTCCTCCCCTACCTCTCTGGCAGAGCGGCTCCAGGAAACTCCTGGAAGCCGTTGGGAATGTTCCGGACCACGTCGCAGGAGTAGCCGTCCTCGGGCAGCAGGAAGGGCAGCTGCAGGTCCGGGTCCTCCCTCCAGCTGGACCTCGCGCCCGTCACTCCGCGCCAGCTCGTCCGCCGTGTTCTCCGCCACGGCCACCACGTGGTCGATCAGCTCCTGTGGGCCACGGCCGTGCGTCAGCACCGAGGTCCCTTTGAGGGAGCGCGTGGGCGGGTCCCAAACCTGGCCCCGCCCATACGACCAGAAGGAAGCCGACGCGAGAGCCGCAGGGAAGCTCGGGCTAAAGCTACATCTTGTTCCCATACAAACACTCCATTAGGTTTCACATGGCTTCATTAACATTATGAGCTGATTGGGCAGAGAAGGCTTACTTCTGGAACCATATAAATAGACTCTATACAGCCAATAGGACTGTAGACTATACAGCCAATAGGAATGTAGACTATACAGCCAATAGGAATGTAGACTATACAGCCACTTGGAATGTAGACTATACAGCCAATTGGAATGTAGACTATACAGCCAATTGGAATGTTAGACTATACAGCCAATTGGAATGTAGACTATACAGCCAATTGGAATGTCCTGTTCGCATTAGCTTATGGCGATTACACAAAGGTTTATCCACAGGAATGACTGATGTCAAGAGGTCTTGCTAGTGGGAAGATGGGGTTTGATTAGCATAATGGAATGATGTCCGCGTGTAACCGGAGACCCCAGAGGGAGTTCAGGGTCAGACGGTGTTGCCTCTGTGGTGGGGTGACTCACAGGGGGGATGTAGGGCTCATCTGGGGCGCAGTGGTAGTTACTCATCAGGGCGTTGAGCTGCAGTGAGTTGAGTTTGAAGCACGTGTTGTTGATGTTCTGCACGTCCTGGACGGAGTACTTGTCCATGGTGAGCAGGGTGGTGGCCTGCGGGCGAGATGAGGGGGGGAAAGCGTATAAGCTGTGCGTGTGGTGGTGTGTGTGTGTGTGTGTGTGTGTGTGTACTATACCTGTACTATCCTGCTGAGGTGGCAGTCTGTGGTGTGGTGGGTACTATACCTGTACTATCCTGCTGAGGTGGCAGTCTGCTGCCAGCTCCAGGCCCTGTTTCTCAGCCCAGGCCTCGATGTGGCTGAGCTGCTGTCTGAGGGATGGCTCCCCAGTAGTGTGAGCACAGGCCCGAGTCGGCCTCCGTCACCAGCTTGTTGAACAGCCACATGTTGATGAAGTGGAAGAGCTGAGAGAACAGCTGGATGGTGAGGGCCGCGTTGACACGGCAACGCCGCAGCAACGACATGGCGCCGGTCAGCGTGTGCAGCACGTCCTCTGGGGGGCAGAAACAGGGCGGGCAAAAGGACGGGGCAGAGTCACACAGTGGCATGGCATCATAGACCGAATGATAAATGTTGTTTTGACTCTAAACCTCCACAAGGGGGCTCCTGCTGATAATGTCCAATGTTGGTTCTGCCTGCTGTCAACAACGTTAATGGGCAAAGCTTTGGAACACATACCCTGGGAAAGATTTCTTCTGTGTGAACCAATCCTAGCCACGTCTGCAGGGCTGAACGTGTAGTGGGGGGGGGTTCTGGACTCACCTATCTTGGGCCTCTGTGGGTCTGCTCCTCAGGGTCATCCAGGAAGGCCGGCATGTAGTTGTTGAGGTCTGACTGCAGACAGTGCACCAAGTACCTGCCGAGAACGAACACAGTTAACTGCTTTACGGTTTGCATGATTCGTACAGTGCCGAAGGCCGGTGTAGACGTTCAGGCCCGCGGGGTTATACAGCGAGGTCCCCAGCAGGGTCATCACACCGGTCCACGTTAGGGGTGCACGATATGACAATATAAAATCGGTGAATGGCGATGACGAGTGGAGAATCGCAGGCGATCTACCAAATTACAGAAATCGTATAGATCGCCTTTGCCAATCAGCGCAATTACTTTTTTTAATGCTGGTTCCCGCCGATGCGGCAGACGTAGGGCGTAGGACTGACCAATCACAGCGAACTGTACGTCTTCCACGCCTCCATGTTTTGTTTGTAAAAAACTAAAAGTGGACAACCATGGATGAAAGCCAAACCGAGGAGCTGGTAACGAAGAGGAAATTTACCTCTGTAATATGGAATTGGTTCGGATTTTCTTCCACTGACCAAGACCAAAATTCAGCGATATGTAAGGTGTGCAAAGAACATGTAAAACGTCCGATGCCAGTACAACAAATTTATTCAATCACTTGAGACGTAGGCATCCCAAGGAATATGCCGAAAGTGAAACAATGCGGGCAGCGGGGGCAGCCGCCCTCACAAGCTACGGCTTCGGTGGTTTATACTTTCACGAGTGACCGTAGCGCGCGCCTCCGCACCACCTCGCGCGAACCCCTGCGATCGGCGGAAACGTTCATCACAGGTACTTCAACTTGCCACGTCACTCCGCGTTCTTTGCAATGTTGTCAGAAACGATATGTGGTAGTATAAAGAAACACCCCTCGAAAACAGGAAGGAACATTTACCTGACAAATTTTAATGTTGCTTTGTGTTTCAGGTTTGAAAAATGCTGGAATTTAGGCTAAGTACTTGAAAATGCTTGAAATTGTAACTACTTCGTTTCAAAACAAATAGCTGTCTGACTGAACAGTTCTCCTGTATTACGTTAACAAATACGAGCCTCTTGTAATTCCAGGACGAAACATGAGAACGTAAAAACGTTAAAATTTGGAGTTTTGAAAATAAACAACCATTAAATAATGTGATAAAAAAGCAAATTATTTCGAATCATTTCGACTATATGTATAAATATTTAACTTAATTAAGTTTAATGTGCTGGGAAATATTGTATATTTAGTGCAATAGTGCACTTTATCAGTGTCACTCATTAAAATCAGCTTAGAAAGAAAGCGTTGTAGCCCCCCCCCCCCCCCCCCCCCCCATTTTTGCGATGGAATATCCATCCATCCATGATAAAAAATCGAAATCATGATTTTATGCAAAAAAAATCGTGCTACAATTTTTTCCCCATATCGCCCACCCTAGTCCACGTGAAGCCAAATCTCACCCCGCCCACCTATGAACACACCACCCACCCGCATGCCAGCTGTGGATACGCACGGTGAAAGGTGACGTCCGGGTTCAGCGCCGTGCTGCTAGACCGCAGATAACGACGGGATTGAGTCAACATCCCTGAATGAGTCACACGTGTTCGGAGGGAGGGGCCGGCATGGGCGTGAGAAGCGCGTGGGAGAGGGTCGACTGCCCTGCGGTCAGCGCCACAGACCACTCGAGCCCCGCCCACACAATGACAGGTCAGTTCATGCTTTACGTTACAGCATGCTTTGTTTTGTGTGTGTGTGTATGTATGTGTTTTCACACTCACTTGAAGGCCATCTGGACGAGGTGTGCGAGCACATCCTGTGCGTCCAGCGTGATTCGGCTCAGGTCTTTGTCCTGCTTGATGAAGTTGAGCAGATCTGAGGCGTTCGCCATCCAGAAGGCCAGAGCACCTGCGATGTTCTTCTGCTTCTGTAAGAGCGCATGTGGGACAGAGACGGGGGCGGAGAGAGAGAGAGACAGGGAGCGAGAGAGACACATAGAAAGCAAGAGTGAAAGAAAGAGGAAGACACAGTGAGAGACAGAGTGAGAGAGACTGTTAGGCCGAGCTCTGGAGGGGGGGGTAGGGCTGAGGGGTTTCTCACAGCCACAAGCAGCAGCAGCAGGAGCAGTAGCAGCAGTCCCAGGACAGCCTCACACCCCCATACGCCCCCCCGTCCCGCCCCCAGCCTCGCCCACAACCAGACACCCAGGCCCCACGGGCCACGCTCTGCTCACCCCCCGAACCCTCCCAGCGCCCAGGCGCGTAAACAAAGAAGTCCCGGACGGTGCGGTAACACTCGTCCGTTATGACTTGACCAAACAATCGAATGACTCAGATTTCTCCGAGTGGTTATGGAGATTGAGGTAAATGTGGAGTTAGGGAGGGGAGAGCCGTGTGGCTGGAGGTGGCGTAGTGAGGCGGTGTCTGGTTGCTGTGAGGTAAATCGTCCCTGGCGTGTGAGGATGGACACAGGGCCTGGA
>NC_135219.1:20463419-20533419 GCF_052324685.1 Brachyhypopomus gauderio
ACACACACACACACACACACACACACACACACACACACACACACACACACACACACACACACACGCACACACACACACACACACACACACACACACCCTCCCTCTGCCAGCTAAATATAAGCCTACCAGCCCTCCGTGCTGAAGTGGTGACAGTGGCCTCAGCACTGTGGTCCCACTGAACAGGGGGCGTGTCTCATCACTCCGCCCTCCCCTGGCCAGTGTCCAATGGCTGCAGAGCTGACAGGATATAGTGTGCACATTCTCACATAATGTTTTTTGTTTTTTTTTTTACGTTTTATGCGCGTGTAAGAATTACATATTAATTCCTTTAAAAATATTGGGACCCCTTATATCTCATGTCATGTCTTTGTTGAGCTGATGAAGCTTTAGAGAAAACTCACCACTTCAATATTTCACAGGCGCAATATTTAAACCGTCAAATGATCAAACAGACATGTTATACAGCGTAAATCAACACGAGATCGTGAGTTATGTAAACTGATTTTTTTTTAGTCTTTGTTCATCTTCCGTTTAACGATTTAAAAGTGGTTACACCCACCATTTGTGAAATGATAACATGCAGAGCTGTAATGTGAAAAGTTGCTTTATCAAATTAGATAAGATGGGATTATCTTAAAAGCACTTATTTGGCAAAAATGTTAAGGAGTGACACGTAGACACTGCAACTGATCCCCAATGCTGCGTGATGTGTGATCGGTTGTCCTTCTTACCGCAACCCTGTTGGGATTCCCACTGCAACAACACTTTCTGATCAGTGAGCCCAAAATGCTAATTTTATCTTTTATGCTCTTGGCCTCTTAATTAAAGTGCTCTACATTATTTTTTTTTTACACAGGGTGGGCCTGATGCCCACAGACCAAACACACCAGCCTCTGTTCTGGATGCGGTGCACGTCCGGCCAGAACGGCAGGTCTGAGGTCCAGTCTGATTTTGAAGTGTAGCAAAATGAGCAAAGCTCGGAGCCTCCAGCCCACTGGGCCTGTTCCTGCTGCAGGCGCCCTTCACCAGCGCCAGGTTCTGGGGAAGAGGGGCAGAAAGAGAGTGAAGGCCTTACCACACCACCTCCACCTTTCTCCACCCTTTCTCCTTTCATACCAGCCTGTGCTGGAAACACACAGAGAGAGAGAGAGAGAGAGAGAGAGAGAGAGAGAGAGAGAGAGAGAGAGAGAGAGCTTCTTAGTGACAGACTGAAAATGTGTTATGCAGTGGAAGTGGGTGGTGCTGGACTGGCAGTGTGTGAGTGTGTGTGTGAGTGAAGTTTAGCCAGGCAGGAGTCTGGGGGGGGGGGGGGCTGGCAGCACACTGGGAACAAGGCGATCTGGAGCCGTGGGAGCGGCGGCAGGGGGGGGCAAGGTTCCATGGCGTGACTTCGTCTCTCTCCCTTTATCTCAGCCGCACAGGGGAGAAATGGGTCAGTGCCGGGGGAAGAGGTAGAGTTACAGCTGAGTGAGGAGGGGACGGGCCGCCACTCGCACCGCTAGCACCAGGCTTCACCAGACACGCAACACAAGACAACACTGACTGATGTGCTCAGAAGAGTGAATTGTTTAATTTACCCTGTTCTGTTTTTTTTTTTTGCCCTGCTACTATATCTGATCTGATACATTAAATGTAAGCGCTGATCTGATATTTTCAACGTAAGCGTTTTTCTGATCCATGGGTATTTTAAAGGGGAAGCAACAAGGCTCACATGGAATAGACTTCATCTGATGGTCCAGAGAACCGATCACCTCGCCACAACTCTGTGTGTTTGTACAGTACGAGAACTTCGGGGGCTTCTGTGAATCAGCTTGTTTCAGCGTCCACTCCAGCGAGAAACTACTGAGAAGATAAACTAGCAACTGGGGCAATGTTCCAAAGCAAAGATCCAAATCAAAATACCTGACACATATGGTTTTACTGACACAGTCAATTTCCAGTTTGGGTCAAAACTACATATGCAGACATTGGTCATGCTTCTGATTTTGCATTAGACAAAATCTGTTCCATCCATCAACACCTACGGTGCGTTTTTGATTAAATGGCACGCAAGGTAGAGGATTTCCAATACATCAACTTGGATTTCAACACTACACTCGATGTCGAATGTCAAACGCGCCCTGGAATGCCGTGAGGTTCTGAAAGGCCTCTGTGGCGGGGAATATCGCATTTAAAGTGCGTTCATAATCAATGTTATGGCCCGCGGCGTTCCGCCCTGCGTTCACAGGGCCGAGCGGAGGTGCGGACGCTCGCTGTGCCTCACATCCACGGCCCCTCCGAGCCCTTAAATCAAAGCTCGGGAGACACGAACGACAATGCCCCTCTCTTCCCCCTCCGCGCCCTTGAAGAAGAAAGCCTCGGAGCCCCGCCCCCTCCCCCCGCCCGACCCCTAGCCCCTCCGCCCAACCTGTACCCGCCTCGCGTTTATGACTGCGCCGAGGTCGCGCACTTCAAGGTGGCGCTCTTTTGAGTGGGGGTGGGGTTAGGGCTCCAGGAACCCCCCCCCTCCACCTCCTCCCCATTCACACAGCCCGCCGTGACAAGGCCCTCCTCTGTGTTGGCCCTCCACACAAAGTGCCCACAAGCCTGCAGCGCCGACGATATTTGTTAGCCGCCGCGGCCGTGGCCACGGTCCTCCCCGCACAAAGGCGGGCCGCGGTGAAAGAGACTACTGACACACAACACATGCGGCAGGGTAGACGGCCAATACAGAACCGTTACCTGTTGCCATGGTAATCCCCCCCAAAAAAGAGACGTGTGTTTGCTCAGGAGCCCCGCTGGCTGGGAGTCTTGCTTAACATCTCAGGATGTTATTAAATGAAACATGCATTGCACAAATCGCAGACTCAGTAAGAAAATACACATAAATACATTTTGTTGTGTGGACGTGGTTGAAAGGCATTGTTTTCTAGAATGCACTGTAATTTTGGTTGAAATATTGCAAAATAAAATGGGCAAAACTTTAGTTAGACTATCTAAATGCATTAATTTAATACAGTGCCTAGTTCGGGCCTGGTAGTCTTCATTTGCAGCCGTTTGATTAAGCCCGGTGAAGTCGTTTTACTTCATCACTCTGCAGGTGAGAATTTAATCACTTGTGCAGGAGTCACGTGCAGCAGTCAGGTCTCGCCAGTCAGTTACAATAACAGCGGTGTGGCGAGTGCAGACCGCTGCTGTCTTCAGTGTCCGCGTGAGACCAGGCGCAGAGGGCTTCCCGCACGCGCCCGGCTATGCTACGCCATTTCTCTCACGAGAAAGCGCGCGGCGCTCTGACGTCACATCGCTCCCTCTCGTTCTTCCTCCGTCAGATGGTTCGCGGCTTCGAGACCGGCAGGAAAAAATCCCCCCGGAAGAGTTCCCAGGACATTTTTAGGCCTTGCCGCTAAATTTAGGGACCCTTTGGTTAACTGGGGTCAAAGTTCGAGCTAACATTTCAAAAGTAACAGGACCACGTGGTTAAAAATAGAGGCCGGGACAATGCTGAGATGTGCGGTCAGCACAGTGACGTTCCGCTGCGGTCTGATGTTGTCTGCTGTCGAAAGGCGATGGGGGAGGAAAGATGTGTTTCCTGTAAATAAAAAGGGGTTGCGCAGCTATCATTGTTTTGACAACGGAAGCCGTGCGGATGTTTGTCTCTTTCGCACTTGTCACGTCTACCTGTGGAAGGAGGCTTTTCCTACATGCCTCAGATTCAGACTGCTGGATTTGCGAGTTTTAAGTGAGAATCGCAACGCCGAGCAAGCAACAAGCATTGCATCTAGAAATAAAACAGACACAGCAGTAAAGCACTTTTAAAAAACATGTTCTCCTCCTTAACTGAACCGTTTGATAGTGAGTGTAATGTTAGCACAGGTATTTGTATTATAAGCTAATTACTGGTCTTCATCTCGTTTCAGTCCACTTCAAGAGTGTTTTAAAATTTCATACTTTTATAAATCATATCACGTTGCTATAAAAGAGCTTTAACTTACATTGTTCAGTATGTTACTTGCATATTAAATATCTGCACAAACCCTACAGTCCTCAGTACTACTGTCTGCTGAATTACATGAAGGTAGACCTTCTATTAGGTCTACCTGATAAAATTAACAAATAAGGAATTTTATTTTTTATTTATACGGGGGGGGGGGGGGGGGGGAGGCATCCACATGTGTGGTGTATCCACGAAACATCCTTTCTGTTGCACACGTAAGCACGCACATTACTCCCTGGAAGAGTATGTATTGTCTACATCTTACAGTGTGTAGGCTACTCCAGGAAGTGGAAGCGTTACGACACAGGTGGATGAGCGTGACCTCCTGATAATGAGGGCTAAACGTGTGTCATACGAACTCTGCATTTAGCACCGCGGCTGGACAGAGAGGAAGACGCTCATATCCTCCTTGCTAAACCCGGGTCCCATGCTCTTCCTTGCTAGACAGTTTTTCCTCCACGGGCATGCATTCTGTGGAGTTAAGAGTGTCTTAGGAAACGTGCATCAACAACTCAGCATGCGTGGTTAATAGCACAATTAAGCCGTGTTGTTAAAATTAAAATGTAATTATATTGTGGTAAATGGTTTGTGCATCCTATATCTATTAAAATGCCTTCCTCCGCTAACCATGAGCAAGGATATTACATATTTGTTTGGACCGGCTGGAATCTACTTTATAAATACTAAGGAAACATTGTAAACAGCATGCACGTCAAGGCCAAAACATCTGAGGAGTTGCAATATTTTTTTCAGCAACCGCTGAGAACATAAGGCCAAAAAGTGCCAAAGTGTTTAAACCCTTAATATCATACGGGGTTTGCCACCATGTGACATACCGTATCAGAGAATATTTCAGTTTTTTAAGATAATGTCAAATTCCCACAGACACTTGTAAGGAAAAGTGCTGTTACATGTTGTTACACGTTGTTACACGTTAGCTCGCGCGGATGAGGTCACGGGCCGACGTTACCCAGACAAGCACGTGCTATTTATTCTGCATCTCACCATGAAGAAGTTCTGCTCGAGCTGAAGGTGGCGTCTCTGTCTAATCTAGAGACATGGCCAAGAGTAGAAACCCATTCATTATTTTGGAGTACATTGCCATCTAGCGCTACACAAGAGTTAACGCCAGAGTTGCATTTGCAAGGGGGAAAATATCATCTTCCGGTTCATTGTAGACGTTCATGGGACACGTTTTACCTCCGCCAGAGACATCATGGAAAACATGCTGCAGTTTTTAAAACTTGTAGGGCAGTTGAAGGTAACGTATTGATTTTTAACAAATGTCCGATCTGATTTTTATTTACGGTTTAATTATTTGCTTGTGTCCGATGTGGAAAATGCGCTTTCGTGTTTTGTAGCTTTGGTCGTGTTCCTAACCTAGAGATTCACTGGATGTCAAATTGACAAGAAGGTAGTGCCAAGTCTGTCTGTTTCTGTTTCCAGCGCGTGCCACGAACCGGGTGGGTGTACAGGAAGGTGGAGCATCCAGAGAGCGTGTCCGATCACATGTACAGAATGTCAGTGATGGCTTTAACCATACAAGACCCTAGTGTAAACAAGGAGAGGTAACCAGCTGATCTTCTGTTTATGGTCCCGTTAAGCCAACTAATCAAACATGGTTTATAGCCTGTAGACACATGAGCACATGACAGATTGCACCTCGTCGTTTATGGATTTTTTGTGTAACACGTTTTTAATTCCCTCCCATTTCAGATGCATGAAGCTGGCCTTGGTTCATGACTTGGCTGAATGTATTGTGGGTGACATCGCTCCAGCCGACAACATTAGCAAAGCAGAAAAACACAGACGAGAAAAGGTGTCGTTTGAGAGGAAAAATAGTAACATTTAAGATATTTAATCGCATGGTTAAAACACTTGAGGGCGTCTGTGGGACTTTTGCCATTAGTAAACTCATGCGCTGATGTTGAATGAGAAGGCCTGTCTCAACAACAGCCTTCCTGTCTATCTCATGGTGCTTGAGGTCATCGCTCTGTGCGGGCCATTCGAGCTCTTCCATGCCGAGTTTGTGGAACCATGCCTTTATGTACCTCATGTGCACCGTCCTGCTGGACCACAAACGGGCCTTTCCCCAGTTGCTGCCATGAAGTCAGAAACGTAATAGTTTGAAATGTATTTGGATGATGGAGGAGTAGAAACGTGTTCTCCGGAGTGATGAATCACACTCCGTTGCCTGGCAGTCTTGTGGAGCGGTCTGGGTTTGGTGGATGCCAAGAGAACAGTATCTACCACAACGCACTGTGCCAACAGTAATGTTTGGGAAAGGAGGGATACTGGTTTGTGGTTTTCCAGTTGGGGCAGGTCCCCGGTGAAGGCCAACGGTCATGCGATGGCGCTGCTCTGTGAGTGCTTGATTTTCTCAGCTGTTTTTGCCCCATGCTTTCATTTACATTTACATTTATGGCATTTGGCAGACGCCCTTATCCAGAGCGACTTACATTTTTATCTCATTTTTTATACATGTGAGCAATTAAGGGTTAAGGGCCTTGCTCAGGGGCACCTCAGTCATAGCCTCAGGTCTGGGAATCGAACCCACGACTCTCCGGTCACAAGACCAGTTCCCTAACCACCAGGCCATGACTGCCACATCACGTACCAGTAATAGCATTTGCAGTGGGGGCAGAAAGTATTGTGGCAAAGCGTCCTGCGATACTGACGTAGCCATGATAGTCATCAGTGTTTGTATGTGGAGGTTGCATTGATATTTGCTTGATTTTGATCCAATTTTTAACAATATATGTGGCTGATCTTAATAATTAGAGGAATGTCCACATACATTTGGCCATATAATGTATACACATGACACTTTAATTGCAAAAATATCTGCTACCAGAGGGGTTTTCAACCCTGAATACTTTTATCTACCGAGTCCTTTTATCTACTGAATGCTTTTATCTACTTTTTCAGGAAGCAATGGTTCACATCACAAGCCTGCTAAGTGAAGATCTACATAAAGAGCTCTACCAGTTGTGGGAGGCACGTCGGTACCCTCTCTGTGTCTTACGTTCTTAAACCAGGCCACTTTGTATGTTATCAAGGTTCATTTGATGTCTCCTGCCTTCATGAACATTTGCCCACTTTTTTGTAGGCTGTATTATTCTTTTGTGATTTAACTGCATCATACACGCCAACATGGATTTCTGGGTGGAAAGTCATGGTCAGGACAGGATGATTTCCACACTGAAAGCTGCATTCTCCCACGCATGCTCACAGCTCTTGTAGGGACATGTGACCAAACCGTGCCAATCAGGAGTCAGTTGAGCAATGATTAAGAAAGCTAACAAAAGATCATTTAAGTAAGGATTTTTCCCCTGTTATGAGTACAGTGCCACCATGTTATTGTCACACTTGAGACAGATATGCATGTCTCCAAGACTCTACCACATTTAATGGTGGCGCTTTGGAGATTTTGCAGTATTTGACTTTGCTGTGTGACCGAGGCAAATATGTGCATCGCCCCACAGGAGTACGAGACACAGTCCAGTCCAGAGGCCAAGCTGGTGAAGGAACTGGACCAGTTCGAGATGATCTTGCAGGCCCATGAGTATGAGGAGCTGGAGGGGAGCCCGGGTAGACTGCAGGAGTTCTTCTCCTCCACTGAAGGTTATCTCCTTTTCCTTCTCCATTAAATGAAGCCCGCAAATCCCATCAGGTGCCAGAATGCTCGTGTCACCCGGTGCAGACCGAAAGCGCTGCTCTCTCCCCGTTGCAGGCCGTTTTCATCATCCAGAGGTCCTGGCCCTAGCAAGGAGTCTGAACAAGGAGAGAAGTCGTCACATTGGGTCGCCAGACGAGGCCAGATCGGGGCAGGCAGAAGATCCGGACGGCCACAGAACCCCGAAAACCTCTTAACGTGACCACCTGGAGGAAGAGTGAACCTGCTGTTCGTTATGCATCAGGATGTACTGTAGTTTTTGTAGTTTATCGTTTCAATGACCACAAAAAGCTTCTCTTTGCATATTTACACGGCGGTTGCCTTGCCAGCCAGATGTCTTTCTTGAGCGACAAGCAAAGATGGCGTTACTTGTAACATCAGCAAAGCAAAAGCTGTTATTTCTTGTTAATATAATTTAAGAGCTTCTTCAACTTACTTTTCTTTTAATTACATTTACCAGTTGTTTTTATTTTGTTTTGACTGAAAGTATAATTCCAGAAGCAGTCTTAATGAATCATCATTTGTTTTAAAACTATGTTGAAGTGTTTCATACAAGACATTACCTTCCTTGACGTAACTTTCACTGGAAAAGAAGCGGCTATATCTACCTCACACACCCTGTATTTGTGTTCAGCGCTCAGTCTCACAGAAGAGACACTGCACTTTCATTTCAGTTCCAGATGTTGTTCTTTGGTTTTAGGGAATTACTGCCAGTCTTAGCTGGTTAGTGATGACTAAGCTTCCTTCTTGATTACTTAGTCAGCAGACATTGGTGTTTTGTTTGCTTTTTAAGAGTGAGCAATAGCACACACCCAATGTTGCATACCTCATACTTCTTACAGTTTCCTGCTTTAGATTGGGATATTTTGACTAGTTAGCATCAGAACAGAATATTGACTGCATTCATAGCATATTAAGAATAATCAACCTGTTTTTTTGTTTGTTTTTGATAATCGTTCATTAAGTGTTATTAGCCAACCTAAAAAAACTAATGAACAATACAAAAACTGAAAAGTGGAGGAAACGGGATAATGTTGAATTGTTGACATCCTGCACATTATGTTCTACGAACTAGAGACACCAGTAATGGTTCAGTGCTTGAAGCTTCAAAACTCTTCATATTGATAAGCTGAGACTTGCTGACTTTGCGAAAAATCTTTTTATTATTGAAAGTTATGCTGAAATGTCAAAACTTGGTATACAAGAATGCATAATAGCAAGTTTATAAAACATTGTTTTCTTTTTGTTAGGTACTGTTGGTTTTGATTATATTACATCAGTCCACCACATTGTAAAACCTATGCAGAAAATGATTCTGAAGGTTAAAAAGCAATTTTGTCAAATTATGCAGACTACACAACTTTAGCTGCTGGTTGGTTTCAGGAAGTCACAGCTAAGTAACGAGAATATGTATGCTGCTGTTACTAAAACACCATATTTATAGAATGCACATGTAATAAGCATATTTAATATGTTCTCAATGTGTTTACGCTAATGATGATCTCATCTCGGATTAAGAGACATAATTTAGTGGAGCAGCAGAGTTTGCTTTGGGTCAGACTAAAAGTGCAGTGCAGATTAGTAACATCATTTCAAGTTTTTTTTTCTCATTTGGTTGAATCTGTCAGCCAGTTTTTTAAAGTTTGGTCCAGCTAATTTTTGATTCCTAACTGCATATTTAACAAATTATTGGGAAAATAAGTTTTGAGGAAGGTAGTCGTAAATACCTCGAGGTACTGAATATATCTTGAGATATTGAACGTTTCTTTTCAAATATATAAAATGAAAATAATTAAATACCTGAACAGAAGCTATACCAAGAGACACAACCTCTGGAAGTTACAGTTTGGTTAAAGTACCAGGTCAAAATATTTGGTCACAACTAGTTCTGAAGTCTGGGCTTCAGAAAGCCATATCCAAGGAAGCGATGTAGCCTCCTGACCACAGAGGGGCAGCATAGTTCCAGCACAAAGCTGGTAGAAACTCAGTCCTATTATCATGGAAACTCCATGTTGTCTCTCGGGTTATTGGTAGGCACATCTTGAGCGCTCGCCTGGGCTGCTGACGAGAGGACGTCCTCGAAACTTGCTCCAGTGCCACTCCCACCTACCTTTGACTGCTCAGAACAACAAACAAACAAACAGAAAGGAAAGAATAGCATCATGTTCGATAGTCAGGCACTACACACAGATCCTATTAACACAGCAAACAGGATCTGTTGCATAGTCTACATTCCCTTCTTGGTGTCCTAAATATACTTCAAGTGTTCCACCGTTTGAAGCAAAAGGTCTTGCTGGATGAGCTTCAGATCACATCACAGAGTTGGCAGTGCTCCTCACATTGGCCATTTCTCAAACACTCAAGCAGCAACACGCCTGTCGGCAGTGTGCCATGAATGCTAAAGGAGTTAAATGATTAATGGCGGCGGACTAACAGTCTGCTCCCGAGCTGCTGACAGCACTATCGCTTCGGGTCTGCCCGACCCACCGGTCAGTACTGACTGGCAACAACCGCCCACTCCAGACCCTGTCAGGTTAGACGTACCTTGATGTTAGACACGGTGTTTTCAACCTTCTCCTCAAAGGACTTGAAGCCGGATGAGTTCCTGTTGAAAATGGTAATAAAATTAATGATGCACCGAATGTATTCACGAACGCGTTAACGAAGAGGCCTGTTCACACAGAGGCCCGTGAGAATCCAACAGTAGTCTTCTGATCATGGCCATTGCCGGAGTTGTATAATTGCATTCACTGGAAAGCGATGTTTTAATTTACAATTTTTTAGCACTACATCTCATTCACAGCTAAAGGGCTTGGTGTTCTTACTTTTTAGATTCTAATATTTTGTGTAATCAGTACCACAGCGAAGTGGGCTTCATGATTAAATTAAATACACTCTCATTGACATTTACCTCATAGGGGGTACTGAGTGGCGTATAGAGTAGCTGTCCCATGAAAGCATGGCCAGGCAAAAGAGACGGTTATTAGCATTGATCAGACAGGAAACTGCACATATAGCAGCAGACAAATAAGGGTTTAGCAAGCACATGACAGAAAGGCGAGATACCTCTATAGCTGAAAACATTCAGCCACTCAAGGTTAGTAAGTGATGTTTTGAGAAGCAGAGACAGTGTTATATGCACTTCCACACCTGTCATTTTACCACTTAATATGGTCATGTTGTCATAGGAACTACGCGTGTTTTACTCTTTAGTAGTTAGGCTACCAGTGCGCCACATTCAAAAGAACTAATTCAGAATCAGAAGAATTCAGAATCAGAACACTTCTGTATTAGGGACATAAGAGAATCAGTTCCTGCTTTTAGTTTAACGCCTGAGTGGTTGAATGACTACACAGAAGCTTAACTAAAAGGTTAGATGGGGATTGCTAGCTGCCTTTATCTTGACTGCGAACTGAAGGAAAAAGGCAGTGGAAACAGTGTTACATGCATACTGAATTCAGCTTGTGATAATGAGCTAGTTTGTATGTGACGCTTTCTTAGACGGCTCTTAATGGATTGACATGACCGATGAGAACAGAGCTTTTCTAGTCGATCCCTAGACACCTAGAGCCTGTCCACATATTTATTCTGTTCTAGCTCTCAATGCACCTCCATCAGGTAGTCATGAGCTCTGTGACCTTTGGTTACATCGGTCAGGTATATAAGGAGTTGGAACAAATCTGGCCTGGCTGGCAATCCCGGCGGACTGAACTGAGAACATCAGGATTAGCCTCCAGTAGCTTTGCAGATTACGCTATTCAGCTGTTAGCATGTCTGGTGCCATGAACCAAATGAACGGAGAATCTGTGGTTCACAAGATGAGGTCTATTTAATTCCCTTTCAGGAATTGCCATTCTCAGAGATCATGCAGAAACTGAAATTAAGCACTTCAGACCACATACAGAGACAAACAGATACAAACACACACACACACACACACACACACACACACACACACACACACACACACACACACACACACACACACACACACACACACACACACACACACACACACAGGGTCTTACCCTATTGCACTAAACCTTTCGAAGTCCAACAGGAAAACAAAGAAAACCATGTAGACACCTTTACTAATAGGGCATGCATTATAACATTCATTCACCAAAGGTGTGAGGAGCTGACCCACAGGGCGCAAAAACAAAACACACACCAAAAACCCCCAAACATGGTCTAGGTGGCCATGACCTATAAGCACCTAAAAATGGACACAAAGAAAGACGATATATGCAGCATGGGATGTAGTTTGAGTGCAATGCTCCTCTATGAATATTCATGAGGTAGAAGGCAATTACAACGAGCCTATCTGACTTGCTGATGAACCTTTCCATTGTCAATATAAAGCACATGAAGAACCCCGAGCACACATCACATGCGTTTATGTAAATAAGGCAGGTTGGTTTTCCCTGAAAGCTGCATCAGCGGCTGACGTGTGTGTATTTTCTGGGCTGTAGTGCAGAGCGGGAGCCTGTGGTAGTTACAATAGTTTTATGTCAACACTGGAGGTGGATGAACGGCATCTGTGTAGCGTGTTCATAGACCTCAAATCATTTTACAGAGTCATATTTTTTTTGGGGAGGGGATCATGGGTGATAGCAGTGTGTGTTTCCGCCGGAGATGTGAAAAACAACACTCATGCAGGTGAAGGGATGATCACGCCCACACAGACACACAGCCGTACGTACCTCCTGGGATACAGTAAATCAAGGCCGAATATGCTGGAGTTAAATGAAGGGGAAGAGAAGGGGGTGAGCACAAGTGCAATAACACGGGGAAGAACTTTAGTTTACTGAACTTTAGCAATGACAGGAGGAAACAAGACTTGAGCGTGAGGCATGTTAGAAAAGAAAGCAGACAAGGAAATGATTGACAGAGAATCTTACTGGCTTAATAAGTGGAACACTGTGTCTGACTACAACACAACACAAATCTGGCCCTGCACTCTGGGCACGGGAAGAGACTGGACCTTATCTGGTATGTGTCCACTGTTTCATTGTGGAAATGTCACGAAACACGTTGTAGCTGCACAGGCAGGGCCGCGTGCGGGGACCAGGCTCTCTGAAGCATGGCTGACAGAAGCAGCATGTTCACCATCTGCCCAAGAATCACCCTCAGGGCTGGGACGTGTCCTACTGCGGGAACAGTGCAACTGACACTTGGCCGTCTTTAACAGCGGGCTTTGGTGACCCGTCTCTCCGTGTGACTCTTGAGTTGTCGCTTCTGTGTGCCGGGCGCTCGGCCATCTTGTCATAACGCCTTGTCAGCGCTTCTCTGCGGTGGAGCAACGGCGGTGAAGACCCGGTCGCTCAGGACTGTGCCTAGTTGCACTTGAGCCCAGTGACAGGAGATCCAATTTCGGCTTACAGAACACAAACGTGCCTAATTAAACTGATTGTCAATCTGCGGTTAACCTTCACGGTCCCGTCTCAGTGTGGTCAGGGTGGGTAATGGGTCATTAACCTGGATAAAGCTGTTGCCCCTTGCTTGTGATTTTGGAAGTACAGTTTAAGAGTGCAGAGGAAGTGGATGAAGCAAATGAAGGAAGTGATGAATGAAGCAGGTTAGAATGATAGAAAACTGAAGCTATAAACTGACAACATACCTCATGTCCTCAATCTTCCTGCTTATGGCAGTGCCCAGGCTGTTGAGTGCCACGGACGTCTTCTGGCTCGCTGTACTCAGGGTCTCCGAGGTCTTTTTGTACCTGTCAGACACACACAAACATGAGTTCACGAGGAACAGGGATGGAAGCAGTAGGAGGTCGTTAAATTAATACTTCAGTAATACTTCAGTATTTCTTAAAGAAACACTTTCTGATATAATCTAACCTCTATTAAAAATAACAAACTCCTCAACACTGGCTGTGTGCCTAAATCATTCCAACTAGAAGTTATCAGACCACTGATTAAGAAACCTAATGTTGGTCCACGTCTGCTGCCAAACTATAGGATGATTGCAAACCTTTCCTCAGAAACCTTTCAATGTTTAGACCTCATTATAGTACTGAGACAGCACTCATCACAGTCCATGCTTGTATTGTATTCTGCTTGTACTGAATAATCACAGTGCAATGTTTGATACTGTAAATCAGAAAATATTTTGGATAGGCGTGACAACTACAATTAAGGAAAACTGCCTTTTCTTGGATTAGACCTTTATATCTGGCCATTATCAGTGTGTAAATATAAAAGGTGACTTTTCTGCATTCACCTAGGTTAGTTGTAGTGCTACACAAGTCTCTGTTCTATAGTGCCTACTTTCTACTTTACCACATCTGGGTTAAATGACTGAGAAATTACTTTGTTACTTTCTACTAATGTTCTGAAGTAGTATATCTTAGCCAAATGTGTAAAGGTCATTAGTAAGAGTAAGAGTTTCTCTTACTTAATTCTTACAAAACAGAAAAGGGTCCATTAGACCCACAGCCAGTCTGTGGGGTAAGTTTTGATTATTAAGTTAGTGCGCAAAGTAGAATAAAACATTTCGACCACATTGCCACTAATTTAGCTACTCCGCCTTGCCTCTCAGTAATACTTCAAATTGATTATAAAATACTTCTAATGACCTACAATGCACCAAATGGTCTTGCCCCACAGTACCTTAGAGATCTCTTTATCTATTATGATACATCACATCTGCGTCAATTAAACGCCTCATGCTATTTATTGGTACCAAAAATAAGTAAATCTGCCCCAGGGGTCAGAGATTTATCCTACACAGCTTTTTACTGTCTACATTCAGAATTCAGACACTCTCGATAAAGAGAGGTCAAAAGCCTGTTTATTTAGTCATTTTATTAAATCTCATTTGAGGTGTAGATCTGGGGGTACATGGGCACTGGGATATTGTGATGTGGTGTTGAAGTTCTGTTGAGCCCTCGTACCCGTGTTACCTTCGGTTTCTGTCCTTATAGTTGTACCATGCTCCTTACATCCAGACATTTGATTTACATATGTGCTCTTGGAACCATCTCTTATAGCTGTGGATAATTTATCTTAATTAAATGAAGACTAACTTACATTTAAGAAAGTTTTTTTTTGCCTTAACTAACAGTCTCATTCTGCTTTGTGGAACTGCTCCTGTGATCTTAAAGACTCTCTTATGCTCATATCCGAATTCACTCATGCATATACGAACACACTGGGTCCTCACACTGGATCTTCACACAGATGCACTGATTTTTATTATGCATTATTGCTATGATCTTCACTAGTATGATCTACTTCCTATGACTTCCTATATAACCCATCTACCTGATTTATAACCATGCTATTCAGGGTCAGCCAGAGGAGAATGAGTTCCTCTGTGAGTCTGGTTCCTCTCGAGGTTTTTTCCTTCCGTCTCAGGGAGTTTTTCTTTGCCACTGTTGCCTCTGGCTTTGCTCACTGGGGAGTTAGGCAAATTAACATTCACATCTACATTCTACATCTGATTCTGTAAAAGCTGCTTTGCGTCAATGGGCGGTGTCAAAAGCATCATACAGATGAACTGAACTATGACCAATGGTTAAAAATTGGAGGCAAAAGCAGGCAGGAGTGTACACTAAAGGAATGACCTGCAGTGAATTTTATGCTAGGCTAGTTAAATTGCGCCTTCACAAACCCAACAGTTCCGATTCCACCTTGTAGCAAAGAGTAGGTATGCTTGTGTAACTGTATAAGTGTGTTTTTGTGTACGTGTGTGTGTGTGTGTGTGTGTGTGTGTGTGTGTGTGTGTGTGTGTGTATGTGTGTGTGTTATGACCGAGACATCCACACTGGTCAACATATCCCATTGTGACATCTGATCAGGTTGACCTTCTCCATCTGCGGTCTCTTCACCATGGAAACCGTGACCAGAGAAGGTGTTTTACACTCGAGATGCGACTTAGCACATCTCTCATCTGTAACTCAATTACCACGGCCAAGACTATGTGGGAGGTGCAGCCACCGAGTACAGCTCATTAGTAACTGGACAACATTATCATTTTGGTTACTTGGTCTCTGTGCTCCAGTGAATTAGACTTGAAGCAAAAGAGGACTCCCAGAATGATTAGGGTTGAGTCTAGACGTGGCCCACGAGGAGATACCCGTCGCTGCAGAAGCAAAAGTCCAGGGGGTGGAGCTGGATCTAGATCCAACTCCTCCCACCGTGGTGTTTTCATTGGTCTGAAGTAATTGCACTACGCAGGAGGAGTTGTATCAGATCAGCCATTCCAAATCACTGCCGTCCTAAATTGCTATTCTTATTTACTCACTTGCCGTTCATTTGAGAACAATCACGGATGTGAAAGTAAGTTCATAATAAACCAATTTTCATCTTGCTAATGCTAGTAACTAGTTTCCTTTGGTGATCATACAAAATCTGACTGTTTCTGTTTGCACGAACAACCACTGTTAAGTTTATCTAATCTAGTCTATCTAATGTTGCATATAAGGTAAAAAAAAAAAAAAACGAAATAGTACATATTTAAGAAATTTACTGGACTTTATTATGTTGGCAATCACAGATCATTATTCCTGTCCACTTTTACGTTTTCTTGTAAACTTAAAAAACGTGTATTGTGTTATTTAAATAACATTGAAAGAACATTTTGATCTTTAAACGGTAAAAGCCTTAAGGGTGCATTTATTGGATTTATATTTCCTGGTCGCAAAACGTAAGCGACACGTAGGAGGAGTTGGATTAGATGCAGCTCCGCCCCCTGGACCGACCAAAAGAAACTATGGACGGTGGGAGGAGTTGGATCTAGATCCAGCTCCACCCCCTGGACTTTTGCTTCTGCAGCGACGGGTACTTGCCCACGAGAGCTTCTGCTCCTCAGCACAAGGATCATAAACGTGTCATTGCCAGTAACGAAGGTCACCATGATGTCATATGTCCAAACAGCACTTCTGATCATGACAGAAAACTCAGACCAGAAAAGAAGTCTAAGATGTATGCATTAAAACTACTAATACTATAGAGAAGCATCACCACAAGGTAACACACAATTACCACCTCCTATTAGGAGACGCACACTGCAGTCAGAAATTAAAAAGTCAGATTAATCTGAAAAAAAAAACACGTATAAAACATGTAGTTAAGTCAACTGCAAGTTAAGACATATATGAAGAATATTATCCTACTGTATAGTGTGAAACATGACTGCACAGGACTATTTCAGTGTTTCATCACTAAAGAACTGTGGCACAGAGCCCAAACAGCAAAGCCTGCGTTACTGTGAAAATTACAGACACACTGCACTGTACAGACTTTCGTTATCTTGGCATGCAAATGTCCAACAGCTCCGTGGGATTGATTACAGTCTTCTGCTACCTGTTCATAGTCCTGTAGCTCGTCTATTGCATTGACTGTTGCGTAGGAGTTTGGCGATTCAACAAGGTGCAACATGGAGAATGATAGAACTGTGTTCTATCTGCCGTAATCGCACCACTGTACACACTGCCTTCATGATGCTGAGATGCACTGCAGTAGCAGTAGCAAACCCGGCTTTGCCGTTAAATGCCACCCTGAGCCAGAACATCATTGGCACATATGCTGCTTTATCATTTCTCCATCCTTCTTAAGCATGTGGGTCCGCAGGGGCCGAGCGTCAACCCACCGGATCAGAACTCCAGCAGTGCAGGGTGTCTGGCGACACCGAGGACATTATCACGCTGACCGGCAGCCCCTGCGTGGGCATCAGAGCCGGAGTGGCTAATCGGGAGATTCGGGAGGATTCCCGATGGGCCGGCTCATGTCAGTCTCTAATTTGGGCCAATTGGGAGGAAAAATTATTTTGGATGGATTTGGGCATGAAACTCCCGGGCTGAAAAAGGGGCTCACTCCGGCCCTGGTGAGCATGCACATATGCGTGAGCATACGGTCCCGGCCAAAGACAGAGACCCGATACCGACCAGTATTATTATTCTAGTTTATTCTAGTCTGATGTTTCAGTCTAGTCTGAATCAGCCAGGGTTTTAATCTTATGTCTATACTGCATATATGTTGTATATTAAATTGCCTTGATTGGGTATTCAATTGCAAATATAACTCTAAAAACCTTGGATTAAGTTTACACTCAGGGTCTCAATGTAATCCATTTCAAAGCCAGATCTCCTTAAACTTTAAGAACAGGTCTGTGGTTTATGAAGGCAATCATCATGACAAGACTGCATATAAAGGTGTGCTGTTTGGTCAGTGGTTTGCGGCTGAACAGGATGGGGGTGGGGCCGGGGGTGTGGCCAGGGGTGTGGCCGGGGGTGTGGCTGGGGGTGTGGCGCTAAGCAAGCAGCAGCCCCCACGCGCGCGTACTCACGCTGTTGTGGACTGCACGTCGTTCCAGCCCCTGCTGATGTTCTGTCTCAGCCCGCTTAGCGGCGAGACGTCCAGGTACTGTTTCAGCTCCAGCTGCCTCTTCTCTTTGGTGGCCAGAACTTGCTTCAGGGTGGCGATTTCTTCCTCCAGCTGACCAAAGGAACAACGCACGTCAGTTCGCCTCCTCAAGCCCACGGAGCTCGGTTCCTTGGCTGTCATGGCACCGACCCGAAGGTGTTTACAACAGAAAAACGCTCGTGACTTCTGCAATCGCTACGAGCAAGGAGCAGAACGCATCACTGGTGTTTCCACCAGAACACACACGCTGCTCCTGTGGTACACACACACACACACACACACACACACCGGTCTTTCCGGGTCCACTGAGATGTAACAGGTAACAGTATTACGCACGTTAATGCTGAGATCTACAGCCGTGGAGCCCACAGAGTGACTCGAAAAGAGCAAAAATGCAAAAAAGGAGCTTTAGCAGCAGGGCCGCTGGTGTTTACAGAACACGGACTCTCTTCCTGCATCGCGTCCAAGACGTCTTTCGTGTGTACCGCCGCTCCCAGGAATGGGCCCCAGAGTCCTGGCAGTCTGTCATTTTTCGAGACACCAAGCTGTTCCAACGCGAGGACGATTTTCTTGTGAAATGTGGCATAAAGGTACCTTGATCAGCTCACTGTGCAGCTCCTCTCTCTCCTTCTCCGTGATGGTGTTGTTCGGGTTCACCTCCGACACCGTGGCCTCCTCCACGTCCTGTAGGGATTCATTGTCTAGATCTGTGAAAGAAAGCAAAATGCATTTGCTAGTTGTGTCCGATTTCCATGTCACAGAGGTCCCTAAATATTGATGATGATGACAATAATGATTATCGTCATTATAATAGACCAACATTTTGTGTACATTAGAACCTTTGCACACCCAAGCAGGTTCTAACAGTCAATCAAAATGTGACAACAATGTGCCCAGCACGTCTGTAGACATCTTTAACCACCACCCTTTGTGTGCAATTATCTTCTCAGACTTGAATTAAAGCTTTATTTTTATACCTGTAATTACAGGCTATATGCAAAACAACCCAGAAATGTATAACAATGTAAGTGACTGTAGATGCATTCAGTGTTTAGAGGAAAAAAAACGTCCCCTGTAATTCATTATGTTTTAGAATTTTTGCATAAAAACTTGGAAGAGGATGATAAATGCTTTTTATTCTGCCTCCAATTCAGGTAGCTACTGTAATGCTAGCAGAGGGCTTATCTGCTGAAAACCTGATGTAGGAAGGTCTGTGTAGGCCAGAGGTCTCCACAGGAAGTCCGCTTCCACCAGAACAAAAACAACAGCGGCAGAAGAAGTAATTAAGTTAACGGCAGCTTGCTGATTTGCATCCAAGGCACATAGCAAGTGATGCACAGTGAGTGGGGTGATGTTTAATACTGTGCTTTTAAAATGAGAAATTCAGGCTCTCCAGAAGAATGAGGACGACCAGGGAGTTGTGGCTACTGCTCCGGTCAGTCCTGATTACACTGTCTGTCGCTAACCTTGTGTTTGCATCAAATAACACGCTCTCACACAGTTCCGTTAGTACACCGCCAAACAGATCTGAAGCCAGTCTTTATTTAACATGTCTGACACCGTCATTACCGGATTTCTTATATGGCAATAGGGTGAAGGTTAACGTTAGTCTAAAAGAGAACATCACTGGCTTGAGTGGGTGACAATGGAGCTGTAAGGTTTATACCTACTGAACGAACTGCATAGGAAAACAGAGGGCCTTTTAATAGGTGGGTAAGGTGGGTAAGACGTCCTAGGGGTTCTGCACTGGGATCGTGCGCGCTCGTGTGCACACGCTTGGAGAAAGCAGAGGGCCAATCTCTGAGCTTCTGGCCCTTCGGTGCTCCAGCTGAACTCATTAGCTCGGTTTGGTCTTCTTTTTGTCGCTGGTTAGTTCAGCAAGGAACAATTTCGAGGTGACAGAGTAGCAGCACAGCGTTATTTGAAAAGGGAAGCGTGGGATGTAGAGAGAGGATCGCCCAGGCTGTTAGACATACACAAGGTTCAAACACAAAAAAACCCCTCAAAACATCAATGAACTTTAGATGAAGGTACTGGACGTGCGACTTATTAGCTAGTGATAAATGATAAATTGAGTACCGATCAGTCATACTAGATGGTTTTTGACTAGCGCTTTACTTATTACTTAGCATAATACACACATATGCACCAAATTAATAAACAGGACTTCTGTTCAAAGGCGTTTATTGTTGCAGTACCAAAGACTAGTCAACCAATTAGAGAAGTTCCTAAGGCCTGTGTGGTAGCTACTGCCGAGTTCTCATACCCGTATAATGAGATCAGCAGGTGGCACTGTATACGGAGTATACAATGACATGATGCAATTTCACAAGCATTTCTAATGACGCTCGCTCCAGCTTATGCTGGTGTCATGTCATTTAGTCAGGTTTGAAACTGCTTTATGTGTTTACTCCTCAACTGTTAATAGTAAAATGATGCCGCCATGTTTATTTTTGTACATCGTGCACAAACCTTCCAGTTAAGAAATGTCATGAATTCAGTTCCCTGGTTCTGCTTAGAATTTCTGCTGCCACCACTTGTTGAGGTGGTCAAAGAGGAGACCACCAATATGGTCAACTACACCTGCTCTAATACATCACACGTCTATTCTGCTAGTTGACGCTGCCACCAGAAAGCACAAATCCACAGAGATCCCTCTTTTATATGGGATAGTTGTTCTTGTTTCTGTTAGTTGTGGCGAATGCTCCTCAGAATATATATTTGTTCCAGTCCGCTGTGCGGGTGACGGGCTGGGCCCGAGTGGTGTTCCCTAACTCCTTGGGCGGGCTCTGCAGCTGTGAAGCCGCACTCGCTCGTGCAAACAGCCCCGCCTCACTACGCCTCCCTCCCCAGAGGGCTTTATCGTCCACGTGAGAAGCCCGACAGACTGACCAGAACAATCGTTCTACTGTCCACAGTGGAAGACCTCAGTGGGAGGAGGTGGCGGTCTGTAAATTCATCAACCGCAGTGGACGCTCTGCATATTTAATCTAGAAAACAAATCATATCATACGGGGTGGGTCGTGAGCAAACCTAAGAATAAACTTTATCGCGCTTAGATCTGTAGCCCACTGCTGTAGGCAAACTTTAGATAACCGATACACAAATACTGTTTCAGGAGGGCAACACAATCCGCCCTTTGACAGAGCGATATGAGGAACCGGCGGCTACGCAGTAGTGCTTCACCAGTAGGCTACATTGTCCAACCTATCCTGAGGCTGGAGTAATCTGGGGAATTTTCTGCTGGGTGCTGGACTTAACTCAGCCAGGTGCCTCAGCACTGCTGGGCTTACTGCGCAGGGTAAGCCGGGGAGTGCTTTGCCATCAGCTGAATGACGTTACCGATCGTCAGAATGGTGTAAGCATGAATCGTGGTGTTGCACTGACATGGAGACGTGGGATGGGGGTGAGGGTGGGGGTGGAGACTTGAGACTTACCTGCGTGGAGATGTCCATCGTCTAGCCAATAAATAAATTAACACACACACACACACACACACACACACACACACACACACACACACACACACACACACACACACACACACACACACACACACACACACACACACACACACACAGAAACCCAGAAAATAAACTGCAGGGTATATGTATGTAAAGGGAATCCAGTTCTTGCATTTATAAACTTGAAAGACAATCTTCAGTCATGCCTGATTCGTACAGATCATGCAAATCGTCAGCATGGAGAAACAATCGCAGGAGCAAACGCATCACGTCATCATTTCTCATGCAGCCTTTTGCGTAACAGCGTTTAGCAAAAGGGCCACTTTACTGTGACCTCTACGTATCAGTAAGTAGAAACAGACATTCAAGTGCACATGTGCTGAAGGCTTTGGGATTGAGTTTTTCAAAAGCAGCCCACGTTATGTTGGGACACAAAAGCCTAGTGAAATTGACCAGTGTCAAACTGCTCCGTGTATTACTCTTAAATTGTGCAAAGTAGCTTTTGAATTGAACAACTGAATGGTGTTAATGACAGAACCGCAGTGTGTACAGACTTCAGGCATGTCACCTTCGGTCTCAAGATGCAGAAAGAGACGTCTGCCTTTAGCACATAATCATATATCATCTTACCCAGGTCCCCTTCTTCAAGAGTCAGTATACTAGAATACAGCTCTGTAGAATTTGAGTTCCAAATGACACAAGAAATGTCAAAGCAGGTTATGACAACAAACACATACACAAGCATAAAACGCAGGGACTTTACAAAGAGGATTATATGAGCATGAAAAGTCAAATGTGCTCACTTTCCTAGGATTTAACTAAGGATTTGGGACAACTGTGGTCACGAGACTTGAGTTATTTTAGCTTGGGTGGTCACATAGGCCGTGAAAATACGTGGCCTTGGGTCGGTCTTATGGTTTCTGAGATTAAACTAGACTACCTAACGTACGGAACAGAACTTTGAATAAGTCATTTGTTTAAATTATCTGGGCTCACAGCCACCGAAACGGGACAACACGCCACTTGGTTAAGGACGTGAGAAACAGTTCCAGTGAGGTCCACACAGTCGCCAAGTAATCATATTTAAGGATATCTTCAATTGTAAACAACGAGCGGACCGCAGAATCAACAGGGTTGACACATGAGCCCAAAGAAACATTAAGATGGACACTTTGTTGTAAATAAACGAACTATAAATAATATTTGCCTTAAAGGAAAGCCCGAGCTTATTTACAACGCGCGCGCGACGTAAACAAGTTTATCACTGGGTCTAACCTGAACATTTTAGGCGCTGATCTCACCTTGGTGTCTTGGCTCCATAACCGCAGAAAACGACTCTTTTAATAAGGTGGGCCGGTACACCCGCAGAATCGCTTATTTTAGAAGAACTCCAGTCGGTTGTAAATGCAGTCCAACTTCCCAAATTTCTCCATTAACTCGAGGTCCGTGTTACTACTGACAAATAACGCCTCTATAGGCGGAGCACTGGTTTCAGACCAATGGCAAATAGCAAATGTTAAAACTGTCAAATGTTTCTTCATTTGCAGACCGACCTTCCACGCTACAGCAAGATTATATTGTATCTTAATATCTATAGATCCATCCATTGGATTATATGTAATGATCTATAAAACTGCTTTAAATTGCAGCATTAATGCCTGACCCTTTCATGTCTAACTCTAACTCTAGTGGTTTTGTTGATATTGTAACTATATACTACAATATGAATCCATATGTGTGCATGTTATGAAACAAGCAATGAACCTTATATACATTTTTGAAAAATCACTTAAAAACAGTGATGAACTCGTTCCAGAGATGAACCAGTGAGTGACAGTTTATAAATGAACCACTGTCATGTCTAAATTCAAACAACAGCGCCACCTGTCGAACAAGTGTCTTCTTAAAATAATCCCTCAGCAATTCTTGAACAGTCTGTTGTGTTTAGACAATTTATTTCACAGCTCCAAGCCATCACATCAGCTTTAGACACTGAGTTCCAGTACAACAAATAATTAGAACAGTTCAGTTAATTGCAGTCTTCCATAACATAATTTACGCCTGGTAAAAACAAAACCCCATATATTCTAGTTGTAGGCTACTGGAATACCTTGGTTCGTTTTAAGGTTGAACTTTTTAATTAGTTTAAATTTCTTAACCTTTCACTGACTTAAAAAGACTTTTATAGCCATTAGATAACACATGTTTTAGTTGTTATCTTCCAACAGTGAATATTATGAACCACGATGAGCTCTGGAAATAAACCCCAATAAAACTCACTTTGTTATTTAATAATTATTGCACCGTCATCATCAACAACAGGTCTACAAAAATAATTATAGAAATATATCACCAACATTTATTTTCCATTTGGTAAAAAAGAAACCTCTACAGTAATTAAATTTGAATACGTAATACCATAAACAAAGAATTGTATATTAGTACAGCAGAAAAGATTACCACTAGACTCCAGAGGATTCACTGGCATGTAATAAATGTAATCTTATTGTAGGCCTACAATAGAATACCTTAAGGAGACACTACAGAACCCTTTATCAACCCTGGCCGCGAGTCCCAGTATGAATTTATTTAGCTGATTAACGACTATTCCATTGTACCATTGACTCACTGGTAAAAGCTAGGTAGTAAAATCTGTAAAAAGACCCTGGATCATGGATCGTGTATAAAGGATGTAGAATATAATGTTAGAATTTGTTACAGTTGTGAACCTGCTTTAATTGTGAATGGTAAGGTCGGTCAATTCCACTTAGTTTCACTTGAGTGTCTGTTTCGGCCAGCAGGTGGCAGTAGTATTGTTAATGTTGATTGCTAAACATCATCACGGAACATCTGGGCGGTGGACCACTCTCAGTATAGCACCATAACAGAAATAGTAGGTGGGTGTTGCGCAGTTATGGGCTTGTCAGGTATAGCACAGTACTGCTTGATCATTTACACGTGTGAGTGTCACTACAGGGTGGAGAGCGATCTGCCATGTCCAGCCAACAGCAGCCCTGCGTTCACAATCTAACACCTGGTATAGAGCTAAAGATGGTGAGATACGGGCATGACTGGGCTGTAGTGTCTTCACTGCATCCACGTAAGGGTGAGGGTACACAGATGAGAAAATCTATGACTGTAATGTTATTAACGTGTAGGCCTAACCTTTCAATGGGCATTATAAACTTTTTTCTGCAAAAAAAATATAACATTTTCACTACCAAGAGAGATAACTTTCACTACCAAGTTAGATTAAAAAAGTTCAATATATACTATACTAGGCTATGTAGCCTACTATATAATACTAAAAATGGCAAGTAGGCCTACTGTAAAATACATTTACATATTTCATTTGCATTTCCCTGAAGCTCTAATCCAGAGCGACACTTACAAAAATGATACTTTGTCAGATGTTTTTGAGCTGTTCCTGTTGTTATTATTGGATACCTGTCCAGAAACAAGTGAACCAGAATTAAAGCTGAATGCATGATGACTCTGTAAACATTGACCTCTGAAATTCAGATCTATAGGCTTTGAATGTGAATGTATGCATGTCTGAAATAGTGTGCCAGTACAAATCAAATACGCCAGAAAGTTCCCCGGGGAGAGTTTGTCTGCTAAACTCAGAGACTAGCGCTGCTTCCATCATTCTGTCACCGGCGCGGTGGTGGGAACACACAGAAGGCCGCGGCAGCATGTGTCAACAGGACATCCATGTCAGTCAGCTGCGCTGGAGAGCAGTTGGCCCTGGGCCCACACCTCATCTCAGGAAGCATCGCCTTAGCAGCCGGTGCATCTGACAAAGTGCTTAGGCAGGCAGGACATCGATCCCGCTGGAATGTTCATTGTCTGAGACACCCGGCCGGGTGGGACAGGCCCGTGGTGGACAGAAACCTTACTTCTGTGCTGTGTGATCAAACAAGTTAATAGAGACAGATTCATCCATGTAATATAAGCAAAACGCTGCTTTAAACAAACGAATAATAAAAAAGGACAAAACATCAAAGCGTGTTAAAAATAGCAGAGACACTCCCCCTAGTTTGGCCTGAATCGTGGCCATTCATTTCCATAAACTCTCATAAATGTCAGTTCTTCCCAGAAATGACTCGTACAGCTGTTTGACAGTGTAAACACCCTGGACCGGTACCAGGCCAGCTGGGTGGTGTGGTGTCACCTTATCAGTGTGGACCACAGCTGCGGTACCAGCCGCCCGCCTCTCACACCCCGGAACACCCGGTCCAGTGATCACCGTGTGGGATCTTCACACCGGCCTGGCACCCATGCAAATGTTCGGCAATAACGTTTCAATGTCAACGGCGGAGTCTGCAGTCAGCATACGAATAAAACAAGGGAGACCACTGTATCCACATGGCAGTTTCCGTGCCATGTAATGACATTTTATTATCGGGAGTGAGACATTCGGCTACTTATTAGCCCGCGTTCGCAATTAAATAAACTCATCTTGGCATTTCACCTAGGACTATTTAATCCACAGTCTAACACAGTGAATACAGACACGTATGCGCCGTCAGCGATAACGGACTGGCGTGTTTGACTTAAACTGCAGCAGCATATAAGATTTGAACATCGCAAGAATCTGCGTGGATGTACAAACAGCAAACGGGTTACAATGTGCTTTCTTCCTTAAACACATTCATAAAAACATAACTTGTGCCATAGTCTCATACACACATCCCGCTGAAATCCAAATACAGCCTTATCAGCGGGTGTTTGCAAATTTACCGAAGTGTGCAGGCACTCATATGTGGCATGGACAGTTAAGAAAACCTAAAACATACATTTAGAATGACCTCTCTAAAAATAATGTCCAATTCCATTTACAGCTTGTTAAAAGGCACAGAAAGAATGCCCCCCTCCAAAAAACAAAACAAAAATAAAAAAACTCCATAAACAAAAGATACATCAGCATGTCAATAATACATCAGTAATACCACTTCAATCGCACGGTGTCATACAGCAGACTGAGACAGCAGGCCTCAGACAGACGTTGGGCTTCGCCCCGTGACCCGTTTCATTTCGAACGATGTATAGAAGTGTAACGTTATGACCTGACAGACAGACCCCTGCTGCGTGCTGGGGGGGGGGCAAGAGCAACGTGTATGAAAGTCCCAACATGCTCCCTGAGCAAAAAAAAAACATTGACATGAACCCTTCGGGCCGGCTGGGTTCATACACACGATTGTCACCTTCGTGCGTTTACTGGGCGTTCCAACGATTGCCAGGAGTGCCGTCAACCAGTGACGTGCACGTTTTTTGATACAGTGTCTCTAATGGCTTGAGTAGTGTTTCAGATTGACATTTAACATAGACCAATGCACAATATTCACAATATTAATCAAAGAATTCAACATGGGATCTGAGTGTGACGTACAATGCAATGTACAGTAAGAAAGCAGACGGAGCAGTCAAGAGCAGAGAGAGGTGTTGAATACGTTAAACGCAACACACGTGCTAGGGGTTCCGCATATAAAATGCTATGTGCAAATCTTAAATATACTAGAGGTAAAATTGGAAATGACCACCAGATGAGCCCAAAAGCATCACGTGTCCGAATAAATGTGACGTTCTTCAGAACGTGAGGGAGCAAGAGCTCGGTGGTGCGCGGGGCTGCGAGGAGAGGTGGCAGGCACGTTCAGGTCAGAGTGGAGGCGGTGGATGGTGCGGCAGCGGTCTGCCGAGCGGGCGGCCAATGGCGAGTCGCCTCTCGGGCCCGGCGGGGGTGACCAGCCCCGCCCCCCCCGGAGACGCTGCAGCTGCTCCGATCCTCCCCGCAGCTCCACGTGAGCCTCTGGTAATGGCGTGGACTCCAGCGGAGGTTGGCACGGAGTTCTGGTGTATGGTGGTGGTGGTGGTGGTGGTGGAGGAGAACTGGATTCTTACTCCCCCCTCCCTCCAAGCCCTGAGATGTGACACTCCACCCATACGTGTCCTTATAAAAGCATGCTCGTATATACAGACCAGGCTAAAAGACTAAAATGATGGTGCTCAGATGGATTATACTACACGTCTGTCCACTCTGTCTTAGCTGTTTGGCCATGTTTCTCAGCGATCTTGCATTCACGGAACTGTTCTTGTGTTCAGAATAACGATCACTGTGGTCCGCGATCACTCTTTTGTGCTGCACAGAGACTCAGCATGGCACGGGGGGCTGGGGCGTGGCACTGGCGGCTGGGGCGGGGCACCGGGGCGGGGCACCGGATACAGTCGGGGAGGGAAGGGAGCCTGTGCAGACCATGTAGACCTCAGCACATTTAGGCAGCAGTGCAGGTCAGTGAGCTCACTCTCTGATTACTCCTGGCACATGTCCTGTGTTTTCTTTTGTGTGTGTGTGTGTGTGTGTGTGTGAGAGAGAGAAAGAGAGAGAAGGCAAGCTCTCAGCACAGCCAACGTCCTGTCCCATTGGAGTGTTTCTTGTGCTTCTTATAGATGTAGTAGACGGGGAACGCGACCAGACCTGGGCAGAGACCACCAAGATCGCTCGACTCACTGCAAGTGAAACTTTTATTTCTGGAGTACCTTAATGTAGCATTAATGGGAAGCTAGTTTGTTCTTGATGATGCAGCGGTGTCCTTTAACACCAGTGGACACATATACACCACATTTACAAATACTATGATCACACAGTCTCTGACAAATTAAGCAAACCCAAACCCAAACCCAATTAAGGCAAACCCAAATGTCTTTACATATGCAAATATTAATAGAACAGCAAATAGTTACAATTCTGATATAACAGTATAAACGAGCCAAAGACGGAGCAGAAGTGTCTTACCTATGATGAGAGCCAAGGCACCGACCACCACCAACACCACGATGACCACTGGGGCGACCAGCACTTTACTCACTGCAAAACAAACAGTAACACCGTGGGACAAGGGCGAAACACGCAGCACTGTGTCTATAACAAATATGTGCTGGCAAGTTCCTGCTTGCACGTAGGTGTTGCTTCACGTGAAGGTACCGCCTTGTATTACGCTCCAGTGCCATAAACTTAGCGACGCACGCAGCAGGCACACGTCTCCCTTTCTCAAGCCAGTAACACCCCTCCACAGACCAGATACAGTATTCAAACCACCTTTGTCATTTCGGAGAGATTCGTCTTACCTCGCCATAATGGCCGACGCAGCATCAAAGGTGTTTGCTAAAAGGCTTAAGGGCTGCACAATCACCGAGCAGCCCCATCTGCATGACTCAGTCACAGGCCCGGAGCGGAGGACTGCTGTTCTTTTGTTGTGATCAGAGACAAAACCCAAAAGGTGGATTCAGCATTTTGAATCAAGGAGGACTAGCGCGGCATGCTGCGGGCGTCGGAGTAGCGCTGAGTCATTTTATTACAACAGGGTGCCGCCCTAGAGACGCAGACGCTCCCCTCCCCCCCCCGCAAGAGGAGCCTTCCAGCTTTCAAGGATTTCAAACCGCACTAATTTCACAAGCACAAGTCGCCGTGTAACGAAGACATCGGTGTTAAAATGCCTCGAGATGTATCTTGAAATGAAGCTGCTGACTCAAAGCCTTTCGCAGGGCTTGAGGTGGGGCTGAAACACGGAGACCTACCATACACGGAGACCTGCCACACAGAGAGACCTGCCGCACACGCAGACCTACCACACACGCAGACCTGCCACACACGGAGACCTACCACACAGAGAGACCTGCCACACAGAGAGACCTACCACACAGAGAGACCTACCACACACAGAGACCTACCACACACAGAGACCTACCACACACGGAGCCCCGCGCCAGACGCCGCAGGTGTGGCCTGTCCGGCAGGTAGCGGTACTTGCAGCCGAACACGCTCAGGTTGGAGGTGTGATCGCCGAAGAAACGCAGGTGCCGGTACTTCTCGCCACAGCGGTAGCAGAAGTTGGTGTTGCACTGGGTGCAGGTCATGTGATCGCAGCCCTCCGTCCTCTGAATGTGGATCTGCGGGGGGCGACGACAATGGGTGGGCGGGGTCAGGTTTTTTCAGCACTCAGTTCCCACATCCCTTCCTGTCTTTGTTCTTGTAGGGAGCCATAGAGAACGCCATAGGCAATTAAAGAAAAGAAGGAAGAAAAAAACACTGGACAGAGAACCAACTACAATTGGGTAATATCAGCTGTGATTAATAAGAACAGACACTTCCAACTATTTCTGGCTGTCAAACTGGTGAGTCGCAATGGGACAGCTGTTGCTTTCTACAGCCAGTCTGGGACTCCCCCTAATGCGCAAGCGTTATCAGTGTTTACAATGTATTTTTCAAAACAACGTTTCTACAGATGAGAACTGAAAGTTCTCGTACAGGCCAGGGCGAGGTTCTGGCAGATGGCTGCCTGTCCGTGCTGTGACTCAAAAGCTACAGGCATGATTTATGCTGAAAGGATCCTCTGGCATTAAAGCAGTGGAGAGAGCAGGAGTCTGAGAGATCCTTGAGCGTTTAAACCACAACACTGACAGCTGCCTGTGAATTTAGTGAAGGCCTTCTGTGTAGATGCCAGTCCCACCGCTTCCTGGAATGCCACATTTCCACTGATTGTTACGAGAGAGAGAGAGAGAGAGAGAGAGAGAGAGAGAGAGAGAGAGAGAGAGAGAGAGAGAGAGAGAACAAGAGGGAAACAGACAACACCGCGCCCACTTTTCACACTGTCAGCTGTGAACAGCAAACTTCACATGACCTTCCTCTGAAGGTCTGCTTAGCCCCCGAATCCCTGTGGTGTGTTGTGTGTGTGTTGTGTGAGTGTGTTGTGCGCAGCACCTTGCAGCGTGGGCACTTCTGAGCGTTCCTCTGCCCGTGCTCGATGACGCTGGCCCAGTGACGCAGCAGTTTGTCTCCCTTCCGGTACTCCCGGCACTTCAGGCCGTCGTGCCATGGGGCGTGGCACTTGAAGCACCACAGAAACCGGCAGTCGGTGCAGTGTATCTGGAGCAGGGAGGGATACCGCGTGTCGGGGGCAGAAACACCGACGGACAAACGCACAATTCGAAAAACAAGCTCAGGATTGGTCGGGCGGATCGCTACGGCGGCTCTGATTGGCCGTACCTTGTACTTGTGCTCGGCCTTGCCGGGCGCCTGCAGGCCCCGCCCCTTCAGTGAGGTGAACAGGCTGCACTGCGGGCAGGGCTTGGTGCTGGAGTCCAGACGGCTCACTTCCAGGAAGTATTTGTACTTGGTCACCTCCTCGGCAGTCAGGTGGGCCACCACCACGTTCTCCTCCAGATAGCCACTACACTCTGTGATGGGGCACGCAATGTCCACCTGCCCCACAAGGACCTGGGCACGGGGTGCAAATGATCCAATGGGGTAACAAAGAAAAGACATCAGACCACCAATGTGGCTACTGTAACTCTAATTCTCAGCTGAGTCGACAAAGATTCAATGCATTCAGAGTCGGCTGCCTTAAAACCTCATAGAGGGAAACAGAGATGCTTATGGCAGCTGCTTACTGGCCTTGGGAAATTGATTATCAATCACTATCACAGTAAAGGAAAAAGCAAGAAGGAAATAGAGAAAACAAAAGCAAAAGAACAAAAGGAAAATCAGCGAAAGTGGATTACCAATCCAGCTGGCCTCTCGGCTATGCCTGAGGGGGCGTGAAGTCAAAGAGCGATGCTTTTCTTTAAAAAGAAACACGTGGGATTGAGGTGATTTGTGGCTACGGTATGCAGGACTTCCCCCGAGATGCTTGTTCTCACTAAGCTTAACAGCTGAATAAAATGTAACGTAAAGATACACGGCTCAATGCAACGTGACCTTTTCCGAGTGATCGGCAAGCACCTCTGGGACCGCTTTACCATCTGTGCCATTTGTACCATGTGTACCATTTGTAAACTAGCGAAACTGACTTTGGCTCCCCATCAAAGGCAGGAGGCCTCAATGAATCATGGCAGCTTGAATCAAAATAATACTTCATTACTCCAAAGACTGCCACATAACAAGACCCGTCTTGTATAGCCTGACATGATTATGTATCACGGTATTCAGTACGACGCTGAAGTGTTTTTGCACGTCTGCCGAGTCTCTTCCCTCGGTCCCTCGGGAGGGGAAAGAGTCCCCGTTTTCTGCAGGTAAAGTTTGCGGCCGGAGCTCAGAGGTCACTCTGATCATGTAAGGTTGGCCAGATGAGGAGTCAAGCACTTTCTCGGGGACCCTGATGAGATCTGACATCCCAGTTAGAGATTTCTCAGGCGTTTGCGCCTCTGTTCGGCGGTGGGGAAGTAATGCCTCCCCAGGGCTACTCTTGGCTGGCCCTTTCTCACCTGTCATCTTGTTATTCTTGTGCCAAGCTGATAGCTAGCACAACAGAAGAGTGTGAAACACCCTCTCCGTTCCCTGGGAAGTGGGGGTGGGGGGGGGGGGGGGGGGGGGTGGATGTGGAAGCAGCACTGTGTCACCGCGGATCTGTGCAGGAAACTCCAGTGTTGCTACCTTTGCGTTACGTGTTGCACGCTATTACAGATGCTCTCGGGTTAGCATTAACCCGCGTGGCTAACATGAACTACATGCAAGGACTGTTCTCCTTCCTGCTGGAGTGAAATGTTGTTTATAAGACCTGTTTAAGAGGAGAATTAAATGAGAATGGGAGAATATAACTAAATAACATGAACTATAAATACATAACCTAAGCTACCAGACATGGAAAGTGACACAGATCATTAATATTTTCATGGTAACCATTACGCCATATTTCCATTGTGTCGAGCACCCCCTCCTTGCTGCTGCAGTTCCCACGGCAACCCCTCGTCTTCCATTTTTGCTTCCTGGTTTTCTTTACGTGTGTTTTTATTTTGGTTCTCCTTGTGTCTGCTTTCGTGTCCCATTTCATTCCCCCATTTCCTCATTGTACTTACATCCCATGTGTTCAGTTAACCTTTGTTGATCATTGCATGTAGTCCTTGTTGTTTATTTGCCCGTTCCTGCGTTAAGCAGTTAAGTATTCTATTGTCTTCCTGGTTGTGTTGCTCATGTATTGTATTAGTGTTCAGTCTTTTAGCTACACTAAGATTCTGTTCAGTCCTGTCTTGTTCTTTGCTTTGTTTTTGTCTGGTCACTTCATGGCTTGTCCATCCATTCATCTATTATCTGTACCACTTAATCCCTCCAGTTAGGTTCAAGGGGGTGTTGGTGTCTGTGTTTGACGTTTTCCTAATTGTAGTTGTCTTTTAGGTTTTTTGGAATAAAGCTCTTTGCGTCCAGCCTCAACCCTAGTCAGCCAGGTCACAGATACCAACATCCTTAAACAAACACTAGCCAACTTCGATGATGGCAACAGCACAACAATATTTCAATGGAATGGAATCGTCAGCTTAAACAAGTCTGGATTACACCACATAAACATTCCTCATACGTAAGCTGCTGTTTCGGTACGCTCTTCCTTTGGCTACAATGATGTCAAACTCCTGGAATGAGATTCATGATGACATGTAGCAAAATATGCGAATTGGAAACAAAAGCCATTTCACCCTCTGGAATCCCAACCATGGCTTCTAATTAAAGCCAGAAGGGTTTAGCTGAGGTTTAAAGAGGACGGCTTCATGCCCTGACAAACTCTTTCACCTTTAAGTATAGAACATATCCTCCATTTACATAAACATTTTACAGGCCATGATCCAAGACTCGGGGCCCAGTGCCCAAGGTGGTGATTTTACAAGTGTTGGGACTGGTTCTGCTGCCGGGCCGAGCTCTTCTCGACTTCTCGAGTTGCGGGCCATCCGCTCGCCCGACGGATGCCGCATGACACTCGGCGATCAAGGCTGCCATCACTTCCACATCATCGCTTTCCCTCGAGCGGGTCGGCCCGTGGTGCGCGCTGTGCTTTGAGGGGCTCGGGGACTGTTATTTCTTGACATTTTCGGTGAGCAAAACAGACAAGCATCAAACCATAAACAAAAACAAACAACTAAAAGAAAAAGAGGGCAGAGGAATATTATATTATCCTACTGTTTAAAGTATATCGGTATTCTGCATGCACAAACTCCGAGGGGCAACACTGTAATATTTTATTACAGATTTGTAATAAGATTTATAATATTTTATTACAGATTTGACAGACTGGTAGATTTAACAGTGAGCATTAAATACCACCAAAATGGACCAGTGATTTCACAGTTCACAAGCACTCCACTATTCATTCGAATAGAAGTCAAGTTCAATTAATGACCATGCCTGCAGATTAGCTTCGTCTTGCACGGCTCTCTACACCACTGCCGCTCGCACGGCTCGCACTGCGGACTTTGCTCACTCTGTCCGCACTCCGCACGCACACAACACATATATGTTTAAGAAACCAGTGGAACCAGTTTATGAGGGTCACGGACACTTGATCTGGTGTGACGTGTCAGTAAACCAGCATTGAAACACTGCACACAACAACCAAAGAACATTTTTTTAGCAATAATCTTTCATATACGCTAGATAATATTACTTATAAATATGCATATCAAATTGCGCGTAGTATTTTGAGTTGTCTTTTTCTCTTGCAGTCTCCTGCCTCTTATGTTTGATGCCTCTCTCCCAAAGGACTTTGTTGCTTATGTTAAATTCTCCACTGTAAACATCTTTAGGTAAATGTACAACATAGTAATAAAAATAAGCAATTATTTTAGAACTATTACCGACCATCACTGGACACTTAGATTCTTCTATAGTGTTGGCGCATTTTATTACTGTGGAGTTCTTGTATACGGAAACCCATCTTTTGTCATTTCCACAATAAGTCAACTAACCTCCATCCCTTTATTACTGGACAGTTTGTCATTACATGACCTTCTGGCTGGATATTATCTGGGTGGAGCAGCCTCAGTACATCATTAACACCGAGTTGGTACTGGCTTGACTGGCTTTATCGAGCACAGCAGTGTTCTTGACATTTTTACACTTCTAGAGTGGCCAGTCCCTCAAAATGTCCAGCCAACAGCTGTCCGGTGGTCAGTAACTGAACACCAAAGATCTCGTTAACAACAGCTGTCCTGTGGTCAGTAACCGAACAGTGAAGCATTGTTTAACCAAACAGTTGATGTAATTACCTGTCTGTTTTGCTGTCACACATGATCTCCAGGTAAAGGCATAGTGAAAAAATATCTAGGCTATTGTATCCAGACATTGAGGGCTATGATTTGAATACCTATACTGAATGACATCAATTAACCAATGGTTAACAAATCCAAAACTGTATTTCCATTTGTGATGAGTTGAATACTCTAGTCTAGAGCCAATTTAAGACATTCTAATGCAAACTATCCCTGGAGGGAGATCACCTAGTTATAATATATGTTGAGTTTTAAATTCCATATATAGTAACTCATTACCCATAAAGGTTGCTTTACGATCAACACACTACAAAATGTTTTCACACCCATTCAAAACAACAGTGATATAGATTGTAGACTTTAGACTGTAGCTACAAACCAATAAGGTGTTTCTAATAAACTTTGCAATCATTTTGGGAGTCTATAATCTGAGCCTATAATAACTTTGGGAGTCTATAATCTGAGTCAGTAATCATTTTGGGGGTCTATAATCTGAGGAGGTAATGGGTCCATGGACGTATTACTCCGCCACAGGTTTGCATGTTCTGTCTGTTTGAAAGCTGACATCATCAAAGCTGCCATGGAGTGGTAAACAAAACATGACATTTTTACAGGAGTCTTGTGATTCCAAAACAAGGTCTCTGCTACTGCTACGTTTGAGTTCACCAGTGTGTCATCCGTACACAGAAAAAAGAAACTGTTAACCAATAATACATTAATAATTAAAAGATTACTGTAGCTTTAAGACTTTTTACACATGTGACTTGGGCTGCTTTTTGTTACAGCCTCAAAACAGTCTTGACTAAGCGTGTTTTAAAATATAGAGATGTCATTTTGTCCGGGTGCTGATTTAAGACATTTTGACACTAAGTGCCTGACATTTCCAGTGTTCCATCCATTTTCCACGCAGACCACGATGGGCAGAGTTCGTTTCTCTCGAAGTTCTAAATTAGCCACTTAAATTGGTCTTTTGTGCTACAGACACTTCCTGCTCCTGTCTGTCTCCAGTCATAGTACAACGTTAACACGTCTGCCCTTCCTTCCTCGTCCCTTTAATCAAGTCAGACACCATCTTCATCAGCATCTCATCAGTCCACATTCATGTCGGAGGTCTAACAGACATTCAGCTAAGCGTCTGGGGCTTTTTCGTCAGGCCGGAGGGAGCCGTACCTGATCAGACTTAAGAGAACAGGAGTAAAAGGCATCTAAATAGTTTGGTCCTTACAGAAACCTTCCTCAAATCTTTAAACAAAGAGAGCTGATGGAGTACTGATCAACCATGTCTGTCTTATATAAACTCTGAGGCAAAGACCTGAACTCACCAAGTACTGATTAAGTACTGATTGTATAAGATTTATTAAGATTATATAAACTGAGCGGGTGATCCTATATTACATATGCATGTACGAATGTAACAGAAAGCCCAAGATGATGATGATGATGATGATGTGAATGGAATCAAGCGTAGTCACATGGAGGTGAACTGTGCAGCACCTCTGACCTCCTGGAGCATGAAATATATGATTCTACTTTAATGTCGGGACATAAGAGCACCTACATGCATATCACGACCTCATTCGGCCACATGAAGCATTAACTGGAGAGAAACACAGAAAGCACTACAGCAAACGTATCTTACTGGGATAAGGTCCAGAACAATAAAGCCCTCGATCTTCAGGACAAAAGACATGGATATTATTATCACATCAGCCTCTCAGCCTCTCCCTGACCCCCCCACCAAAACAAAAACAAAAAAAAAACATCATTCATACAGGTAAAAATCAGGTTTGGGAGACCAGCAACAGGCAGGTTACTGTTACTCAATTATAACAACAACATCCCTCTAGAAGGGCAACTGGTTTCTATGCGGCCTGCAGACTGCACGCAGAACCCTTCCACTGAACAGCAGAGTAACGTAATTAAGGGCCAGAGAGGCCAACCTCAGTGATTAAGCAATCAATTACAGTAGAGCACAACTTCCAGCCTCCACGCCTATCCCTGCCTACACGCACCAGCCATCCTGCCCGTGGTGAACAGAAAAGATCTGCCTTATCAGAGAATGAATTTCATTAAAGCTTTCATTAGGCTTGCAAAATGCATCATAACTGAAAAAAATAAATAAAAAGGGATCTTGCTATTCCGATTCATACGTCAGCCTATCAGTTGTTGCTGAAATTGATTTTGACCAGGTTAAAAAAAAGATGCACTGCATAGCATTTTGTGGTTTTTTAAATAAAGGAAGTGAATAAAATGAATGAAGGAAGTGAATAAAATGATGTGCCTTGCTATACTCGCAAAGGGGTGAGACACCATATTAGTAGTATTTCTCCAGAACTCTTTGTAATGGAGGTGAGTAACAGAGGCCAGGAAATGCGTCTGATAGTGGATGTCTGAGGGTAGAGTTCCCCTTAAAACACAATAGAGAGACAGAGCCTCCGAGATTAAACGAGAGATAAGAGGAAAGACGGAGAAAGAGAATGTCTCGCCTCATTTAGAACTGACCTATGACATATAGACGAAATGAAGCATTTTCCAGATAAGTACTGAGTAAATTTAGCATGGAAGTGATAATGTAAATGGATGTGCTCTTGATTACATCAGTATGTGGCCAATTAGTATCAAACAACAAAACAAAAGGTCAGTCGACCTATAGGCCTGTCAAATATGCTCATTTAAATGATTAAAATACACTTAAAAGAAAGTTTCTCAGCTTTCTTCATGGAAGTATGAGAAACAAATAAGTGTTTCTGTCAAGAACGGAGTGGTGGTACCTGAGAAGCGATGTAGGTCTTCAGACATTCTTCACACACCGCCTTTTTGCAGCAGTGCAGAGGTTTGATGGGTCGGTCATCAAAACAGACCCGACAGGTCAACACCACAGACAGACTGTAGTCTGAGTTATGGACGTGGTTCAACACTGTGGAGTCCACGAGGTCTGCCAGCGTGTACGCGTCTGGGTAGAGCTCAGCTTCTGGGTTCAGTGGTTCGGTTGGGGATGGAGGAGAAACATCTGGCGGTGATGGGACTCCATCCTCCAATGTTCCTACGTTTTCAGAAGGTTTCTTGGAGTCGTCGTTGGCGATGCAGTAGACGGTGCAGTATACATGTTCTTCCGACAAGCTTTCATCTTCTATATTACTCTCAACGTGTTCCTCAGAGTCTGAGAGTTCAAGATCTTCCAAGTCCAGCGAGGGGAAGAAGTCTGGGAGCTTTGAGCCACTTTCTTGATTAGATCCCTGTTGTGTCCTGCCGTGGTCCAAGTTTTGCAAAATCTTTTCCACTTTATCACAGTCTTTGAGATGTTCTCCGATGCTGTCATTCACTACAGAGGGTTTCGACGTTGCGAAATTTCTCCTTAAGATGTCCACCGCCGACGTTCTTCTGACAGGTTCTTTCTCGGTACTTTCTTTAGCGCCTCTCCGTTCATGTTTGGGTTTGATAAAGTCCAAACCATCACCGGTCGGCACCTTAGTCTCGCCGCCGGACACCTGAGAGAAACGACCGGCGGACTCTCCGTCGTAAGTGATATAACTGGGCATGTCGCTCGACGAGACCCTCACGTCTTCATCTTCATCCTCCATTCCCAACTATCAGTCAAGTCACCATTTGTCAACAGTGCCGTTTCAAACTCACAAACGAGACTGAAAGTACCATATAGCTACTGCTTCCGGGTCCTCTTAAGGTAGAGAAATAAATCCCTGTTGTAGACTACTCCTTACTTTAGCCCGAGCGCCTCTCAACAAAATAAACGACCGAATACGGTTTCTAATTGAACGTAAACGAGACACACGGCCGCCCCGGTCCCCCGAAACCCAGAAGGGTCCATGTTACTTTAGAGCCTCGACGATAAACAACATCAAGAGAGTTGAGTCAGTCAGACGACATGCTCCCTTTCGTTTGGACCCAGGCCACGTACCGTATATCAGCTATAAAGAGCGCAGTTATAATCACCGTCCTTCTCACAAAACGCAGCATAATTAAAGAAACTGACGTTGTGACTGGTGGTGTGATTTTTATGATTTGTAAGTTTTGATTATTAGTATACTGTAACTCGAATTACACCGCCTTTATTGTAGTAAACATACACGGAACTTCATCCTATATAATATATTCCGGTAATGCATTCACATAACCTGTATATTACGGTTAATGAACGTGCAACATTATTTTTACGTGTGTGTGTGTGTGTGTGTGTGTGTGTGTGTGTGTGTGTGTGTGTGTGTGTGTGTACATACACTATATTACCAAAAGTATTTGCTCACCCATCCAAATTATCGGAGGAGTTCCAACCACTTCCATGGCCACTTAAATCACTTAAAATTAAGCACCTAGGCAAACATTTGTGAAATAATTGGTCGCTCAAAGGAGCTCAGTGAATTCCAGCGTGGAATTGGATGCCACCTGTGCAACAAATCCAGTCATGAAATATCCTCACTCCTAATATTCCACAGTCAACTGTTAGCTGTATTATAAGAGAATGGAAGTGTTTGGGAACGACAGCAACTCAGCCACAAAGTGGTAGGACACGTAAACTGACAGAGTTGGGTCAGTGGATACTGAAGCGCATAGTGCGAAGAGGTGGACAACTTTCTGCACAGTCAATCATTACAAACATCCAAACTTCATGTGGCCTTCAGATTAGCTCAAGAACAGTGCACAGAGAGCTTCATGGTATGGATTTCCGTGGTCGAGCAGCTGCATGCAAGCCATACATCACCAAGTGCAATGCAAAGCGTCAGATGCAGTGGTGTAAAGCACGCCGCCACTGGACTTTAGAGCGGTGGAGGCACGTTCTCTGGAGTGACGAATCGTGCTTCTTCAGCATACAAAGACATTTTGTACAATTCCATTCTCCCAATGTTGTGGGAACAGTTTGGAGCTGGCCCCTTCCTCTTCCAACATGACTGTGCACCAGTGCACAAAGCAAGGTCCATAAAGACATGGATGGCAGAGTCTGGTGTGGATGAACTTGACTGGCCTGCACAGAGTCCTGACCTCAACCTGAAAGAACACCTTTGGGATGAATTAGAGCGGAGACTGAGAGCCAGGCCTTCTCATCCAACATCAGTATGTGACCTGACAAATGCACTTCTGGAAGAATGGCCAAACATCCCCACAAACACACTCATAAACCTTGTAACCTTGTGGACAGCATTCCCAGAAGAGCTGAAGCTGTTCTAGCTGCAAAGGGTGGACCCATGTCATAAACTCATAGTTGAATACCTTTGGATATACACTGCTCAAAAAAATAAAGGGAACACTTGAACAACACAATGTAACTCCAAGTCATCCACACTTCGTGTTCAGATAGGAAGCAACACTGATTGTGAATCAATTTCACCTGCTCTTCTGCAAATGGAACAGTATATATATATATACACCCCCCTCACATTTCTGCAGATATTTACGCATATCTTTTCATGGGACAACACTGAAAAAATGACTGTGTGCAGTCTGTGTGCAGTTTATATAACTCAAAATAACTCAATATACAGTCATTAATGTCTAAACCACCGGCAACAAAAGTGAATACACCCCTTAGTGAAAGTTCTTGAAGTGTCAATATTTTGTGTCACCATCATTATTTTTCCAGAACTGCCTTAATTCTCCTGGGCATGAACTTTACCAGAGCTTCACTGGTTGCCACTTGGAATGCTTTTCCACTCCTCCATGACGACATCATGGAGCTGGTGGATATTCGAGTCTTTGTCCTCCTCCTCCTTTCACTTGAGGTGCCCCAAAGATGTTCTATTGGGTTTAGGTCTGGAGACCTGCTTAGCCAGTTCATCACCTTTACCCTCAGCCTCTTCAATAAAGCAGCGGTCATCTTAGAGGTGTGTTTGGGGTCATTGTCCTGTTGGAACACTGCCCTGCGGCCCAGTTTCCGGAGAAAAGGGATCATACTCTGCTTCTGTGTTTCACAGTACATATTGGGGTTCATGTGTTCCTCAATGAAATGTAACTCCCCAACACCTGCTGCACTCATGCAGTCCCACACCAGGACATCCCCACCACCATCCTGTGTACTTATCACCTGATTGCCACCACACATGCTTGAGACCATCTGAACCAAACAAATTAATCTTGGTCTCTTCAGACCATAGGACATGGTTCCAGTAATCCATGTCCTTTGTTGACATGTGTTCAGCAAACTGTTTGCGGGGTTTCTTGTGTACATACTTCAGAAGGGGCTTCCGTCTGGGGTGACCGCCATGCTGACCAATTTGACGTAGTGTGTGGCGTATGGCCTGAGCACTGACAGGCTGACCACAAACCTCTTCAATCTCTGCAGTAATTATATATAGTATAAATTATATATATACACATACACGCACTCATACACTCATAAATAATAAGTAGATGTTTAAATCACAACATTCAATCCATGGGGCTCTAAAGTTCCAGTTATGTAGATCTGTTGGTTTGCTATGAGTTTCCTAATTTCACTGATGCCATAGCAACAGCTGGCTATGCAAACAGATATGATGTTATTACAATGTCTATTAATATTAAAATGCCTTGCCACTGGAAATGACATCATTAATGGTGATGGTCCGAATGTGTTCAACAAACTGATCAGCAAGTCTTCTTCAACTCGGTGAATGTAATGAGTCAAAAATCTTTCAGTCTTTGGACCTAAGAAACTCCATACTTCATAGAATGTCTCAAATCGCTGCACAGGTGCCCTCTTTATAGTTATTTTGTCTGGACTTGAGGACAAGCGGCTTCTCTAACCCCTCAGAATCCACCCAGCAACTGTCATCATCAGTCACACGGTCAGTAAGGACAGGTTCCCCCTTCACCGTGCATGCCCGTTCTGTCAGTGTTTCACGAATCAGGTGAAATTCCCAACATTACGAGCTGATCCATATTTTCTCTCTGCACTCCAATGTCCAATCACTCTGGTACAGTTTCTGTCCATTGGTCCAGTAACCGTATCCTTTGGTGATCCAGGCAAACTCACCTCCCTTTGGTAGTCTGACACATCCTGTTTAGCATTTCTTATACTCAACATCTTTTTATGATTGAAAACATTCTTCCATGGTTCACTAAGTCATTTAGTAATATCATCAGTGTATCCTTGCTTCTTAACAATGTGGAAAAAGTTTAATCTTTCGCCCCATGGTGGATGATGATGTTGAATTAAACCTGACACCCTGCAGTTTAACGTCACAGTAATTTAGTTTAATCCCAAATAAAATGTATGTTCTAAAGCAACCAAAATCGTGCCGTTGCCCAGTGAACTGCAGGGGTGAGGTGTGTTGAATAATCACTCTGTCCTATATTGCCGACCCCATTTGTAAGAGGAGGCGCCTGGGTCTGTGGTGATATATGTATCAAGGACACAGCGGAGGACATTTAACAGAGAATTATACATCTTTAGGTTGGAACAAATATGTGACAGGCTCACAAATCACATTTCCTGTGATTTCAGAATCCAAGTAAATTTATAGCACTATGCACATAATGCACTAGGCAGTGTGGCTAAAAGCACGTGTTCACGATGAAATTCCCAATTTCTATATTGGATTTAAAATGAAGGGTACACACACTACGTCCACAAGACATATTATGCAAGTATGTCTTACCTAAATGACAGCATGTGAAAGAGCCTGATAGCATTGAAATGGCACGAACAGGACTGTCAGTGTCTGCTTGTTAAATCGAGCTCACGCACTGTCACTGAAGCATGACAGTTGTCTCCCGTGTAGGTGAGACACAAGCTAGTCATTAATTGTGAACTTGCCATCAGTTGCCATCAGCCATGCTCAAACACTCATTTGTAGGAGTGGGATACTGAAATAATGGAGGGGGGGGGGGTCTGCAGTGGTGGAGGTGATGGGGGGAGTGGGGTGGGGTTGTGAAAAAAAAGATAACTCATTAACTCATTGTCGGTGAAAAAAATGTAAGCTCGTTGCCTGTCAGTCATACGAACGTTTAAATGTGTTCCCTTCTACTAAACACGGCTCTCCTTATGCTGTACTTACCACGTCTGTCGTATGAGGCTTCACACTCCCTAATATCACTCGGCAGAGAGGGCAGAACCATCTAGAAGGGTTACTGCAGCAGCCAAAAGTCGAAATGCATTCTAAATCACAAGCCTCTAATGCTTTTGCTGAGATGAAATGATTTTTCGGCCGAGGAAAGCAGTTACTTACTGAAGGCTCGTCTCCGCCGTGCAGCGGATAAAATATTACACATCACATAAACGTTTCGGCTGCATATGGTGTCTATGGCAGGAGGCCCAGGCGGAAAGTGGGAAGAAGTGCAGGCATCATCAGAAAAGAGCCAAAGAAGGTCCCTGACATCAGACAGCCACACTTTTGGGGAAGTCGGAGGCTTATGTTCCCACCAATCATCCTATGAGTGCTTAGAAGTAACACTCAGAAGTACTTTACAGATCCTCTAAAGTTTCTCAGACGCAGCGAGTCATCGTTTCATCTTTCTACATCCAGTCAAAAAAAGAGATTGATGGATCCAGACACTCATTTATCACTCTTGTCACAACATCTCATTAGTTTCCATGTAGTTATTGAGTAATACTAATACTACTTATTGAGTAATAACTTAGGAGCTGAATTATAAGTCTGGTCTTTAAATTGCTCCAGTAGTAATAATAAAACTCTTGATGAAATCTTCTAAAATTGTAAATATGGAATTACTTCTGTGATAACCACATGAATGGGAATGAAATCTGTATGGCAATTCTAAGAAATTCAGGTTTGATTTTTATTGACCAGAGCTATCGATGTCACAGGCAATGCCCCAAAATGTGAGCAAAAGATGATCTCTGCTTTTGCAATTTTGCAAGGTAACAGTTGTAACAGTGCGAGCCTGTGAATCATACCACACAAAATAGGCTATGTTATTAATAACATAATTATTAATAATAAACTGCAGTTAGACAGCCCGAGATACTCCACATAGAATATGACAAACAGCATGCACTTTTAGATTAGGCAAATCTCCTGCGTGCACCTCGCTGTGTAGATGTTATGGTTTAAGTTTGATGACTAAAGACAGTAATGATGTTTGAAATCGATGGACGAAAGTGCACTCTGAAAACGTAAGCAGAACTTCATAAACATTAGAGCTTCTTAGAGATGCAGCCCTTCTAGATGCATTTCCACTAGGACTGCAAAAAAAATCTCTTGTCTGATCGCCTTAGGAGACCTGATTTATGTCTAAGATGGAGCAGGTTTCATGTTTTGTCCAGAGGCGGGACTTTGTTTACTGTTTTGAGTCGTAAAATCCCAGTGGATTGGATTACAATGAATTCTAAATGTAGATAAAGTTGAAACGGGGAAAACATGCTCTCAAATGTGTTGGAGAGCACACCTGCCAACTTAAAAACATTCGAAGTTGCTCATTCACGTAAGTTCTGTTATGAATAACTTAGCTGCCATAGGGAACACCAGGCTGATAAACAGGATGAATATGGGGGGGATTTCATTTGATTTTTCTTGTTCTGTTTGGCAGTGGACCAGGGAGCTGTTCTCTGGCCTGTTTTTAGTCAGATCAATCAGTGCTATGAGCAGCTCAGCTGGTAGCAATATCAGAAAAAAAACACAGAATCAAGAACCTTAGCAATGACCAAAGCTCTGAGATCCGCTCTGAAACTGCAACACTACCAGTTATAACACACCTGGAAGGCACAGAAAAGTAATTAAAATAGCAGAAATGACTAAAATTAACAAACAAAATGTCAACGTCAGTCTGTTTTCTAGGCTTTTCTCTATAGAGTTCCTTTCATTCTTTTCACAGCTTTGGCAAGCACTTGATTTTTCTGACGTAACTCGCACTGTTTGGTCAATATCAGACAAAATTCATTTACGTACTATATTTGTAATAATGCTAATAAAATTCATGATATCTTTTCTCCAGGATAAGAGAACTCCACGTTATGACAGTCAATAAAACAACAGGAACGTGAAGGTACTATAGAACTGTGGGAGCTAATCAGCAGTGCAAAGCAGGAGCAAATAAAACTCTTAGGCTGAGATCTGTAGAAGGTGGTTAAGGTCATTAAGGTCATAGTCTGTTCCTAGTTACCCTAGACATGCATTAGTTTAATGCCCTACCAATTACATTATTACCTACAGCACAACACCTTTGTGCATAAATAATTTTTTTTTACATGTAAATTAATAAAATGACAAGCAGTTTTTTTAACACTGTTTATTAGATGTACAGTCATTCTTGTAAAGTAACAGAAATAGAAAAAAAAAGCGAAGTCTATTCAAAAGTCGAAGTTAGCACTGAACCCAGTCTTTACAGTCTGAACGGTCCCTTAGTGCGGAACATCCCAGCGCAGTAGCCAAAAGCCTGAAGCCTGCCTCAGTTCTCGCCCTCTCCCACCTCTAAAACCCCCGAGCCAGTCCATCATGGGCAGGAGAACGCCCGTGACCTGCCTAGGGTGTGTTAGGGGCTGGATCTGAATACAAACAAGGAATGGCTACAGGGTCCCTGAGGTCTGAACTAGGATCCTCTGCTCTAGGAACTATATATTAACTGCAATAGAGTATCACAGACCTCATCTTCACCACTGAACCGAAACAAAATGAATACACCTTCTTATATATACTATTGCGAAGGCATTCCTCGAAACCTAGATTAAACACAGGACATTCTTCTACACATTTTGTATATTTCACGAAGAAATTTCTGCAGGTTTCAGAAACACTTTTTTATTTACAACTTGGGACAGTAAACAGCAGCTCGTCATGACGGTTTCCGTATGAACCAGAGAGAAGCATCATGCAGGAGGATCGGCCAATCTGTTTCCATCTGGAGAACTCTCCCTGGATCTGAGTCTACATCATTTTAGGACTGTGCATTGTCCGAGAACGCTGTTTCAAATGTTACTGATACAGGGTGAACCTCACACAACACACGACTGGGTTCGGCTAGTAGAGCGAGAACAGGCAGGTTGTGCCTATATTTCGTCCTGCAACAGCGTTAGCACGTTAGAACTAATCAAGCACCATGTCTGAAACAGAGATGTATTTACATAAGTCTCTGAGGAGAAACCAACCAGCACTGTAGGGAGGCATGATAGCACACTGGACCGGTAATAAGTCATCAACTACTGTAAATCACCCTTCAAGTTACACAATGATAACCCTCTATTGCTGTAACACATCATTTCAAAGGCAAAGTCCTAAACACTGTCACAACGCTTACTGCGATCTTTTAAGTACGCTAATTCAGACTAGCAGCTAGCATATTCACACTCAATTTGGAGCATCAGGGGAAAATTCTGCAACCATGAAAGATGACTATGGGGAATTATTAGCCAATAAGGCCTGAAAAGTGGTGATGGTACAACATCTTTATTAATCACCAAAGCCCCATGGATTTGGCAATGCTGTTCATGAGGGTTGTGATAAAATATGCCCAAGTGGATCTATTTACTAACTAGCCTAACTGTCCAGAGAAGGGCAGAATATTATTGACTGGAATGTTAACGGGATGTTGAATCAGGCACTTTCCCCCCCAAGACCCCAAACAGCATGAATTTCCATCCACACATATATCTGCATCCAAACATTTTTACGGACATTTATGAAATTCTGAATTTGTTTATCAAAAGGTAGGTAGGCATTTGCACAGTTGGGTTATTTCATGGTCTGATTTTAGACAGGATATGGATGCTAGATTGATCTTCTTTCTCCCAGTTCAGCATAATAGCATGACCCAAATGAAAAATATTCCACACTTTCATGTATCATACGGCTTAATATAACATGAGAGATCTTGAGATATTTTGGAGAATAGAAAATTCTGTCAAAAAAAAAAAAAACCAATTCTTTGTATTAATTCAGGAGCATGGTTAATTGTAGCTTGCACTGGTCACAGATGCCCATATGCACACTTCTATTAGTGGAGATACCCCCCCCCCCCCCCCACACACACACACACACCCCACCCAAAAAAAAAACTCACGTTGTAAACGATTTTACTGCAGTCAGTAATAGACAAGCAAATGCTGCTAATTTGGTGTTGATGGGGGTGTGGCCACAGTCCTGAAGAACAGACATGGTGGCCTTTATGGTGGCTGACAGGTTCCTATGAAAATGACTACACACAGCATGTTTCAGTCACAGAACAATCTCACATGCACACGCACGCACGCACGCACGCACGCACACACACACACACACACACACACACACACACACACACACACACTTTCACATCACACCACTGAAATGGTGCAGATTTTTGTTGTTTTTTTTTTTTGCCTAGGTTTCCCCTGCTTCTATGTACATTTTAAAAAGAACGGCCCACCTTCACAACATAAAAGTTTAGTCTACTAGAAAAGAGTGAACACTGGCACACATGTTAAAAAAGCTTTGAATAGAAAGAAGGTACATTTGTTTTTCCTTTGTTTTCTTCTTAACAAGACTGAACACTTTCTTAGAAAAAGCACAATATTCACATAAACGTTAGGAGCTTAAGACAGCTGCAGAAAGGACACCTGCTCGCTCTGCCTAGGCTGGGCTGTTTCCTGCTGTCACAGATTAATATGCTACATGACACCTCATGCAAACAAATACAGTCAATCCGAAGACGACTTTCAAGGGCTGAAGTAAGATTTTTGGACCGCTGAAAATTTGAATCGTCCGATGTACCAATTTTCTGATATTGATTTTTCTGATATTGAACTGTTCTTGGCACTTTCAAGACAAATACATCCATAATACACATAAAAAAACAATTTGAGATACAGTAATTTAACATAAGGAATTAACCCATTGATGACTTAGTGCCATGGTATCCCAAAGCCATTGGAATAACCATATGTAAACACACACATATGATTCTTCTTCAACCACTCAGCACTACATCAGGTGACTAAAGCCATAGCCGACTGGGTTTTGAACATTCTTTACGTGAGGAGTATTTCTAGTGAAGTCGGGTTCGGACTACAGTGACACTGTCCAGCACGAGGTAAGTCAGCTCGGCACGAAAAGGCTCTCTTCCTTTTCGTTCCCCTCATGCGGTTATCCATGGCGATCTGCTCTCCGCTTGTACAGTATCACCCTTTTGCTTTGGCTGTCATATGTGGGGAGGGCGCTACCAGAGAGAGGAGCAGAGTGCCTGCAGAGAGCACCTCCACCACCGGGGGGCTCCCTTGTGCCTGCTGGGAGGCAGGACCCAGGCCAGCTTTCCAGCAAGGCCCCAGACAGGAAGCGCCAGGCTGAGACAAAGGAAGTCCACTGGGTCGGTTCCAGCCTTTAAGGTTAAAGTGCCACGTTTCATGTTCCATTGACAGTTCATAAGACACTATCATATTAAGACATTTACGTAAAAAGACAAAATGTTAAAACAGCAGTTCTATATTTGATTGGTTTATAAGGCAGTTATCCTTGTTATTTTGACCTGTGGAGAAAAGACAAGAACAGAAGAAGAAGGGCATTAAAGCTTTTGTTTCCACAAGAGGTGAAGAATTTCAAAGCAAGCTCAAATACTACACAGAGGTGCCGAAGCATTTAGAGTCAGTACAACAAATAAAATAGCACACAGACCAATGCAAAGGGCAAGCACAGACCTCGGCTGAAGAGTCTTATCTGATATTTTTAGCTTTCACCCCTTCTGATATGTAGCGTGGGTTATTTTTCTGCAGTGTGTTTTCTAATTGCAGTTAATCTGTGGTCCTTTCACATTCAGCCTCACTGATTTGCTTGTTTTTTCCCCCCATTCCGCTTAATTTCAGGACTCGTGACCTTTCCTGTTTTCCACAGTTGGGCTCGACTTTTACATCTTTAATGAACAAAATAAAATGCGTAGTCAGATTGTTCTAGAGACTGAAGTGAAATGTGAAGGTGTTAATAAGCGACAAGGTTTTTTGAATTTGAGAGGGAGTTTTTGACATTTGCAACGGCAAGACACCCATGACACGAAAAAAGAAGGATTCTACCAGACGCCTTTGTAAGAAAGATCCAGAAGACTGACTGAAAATTAATGTGGGAATGTGTGCATCTAACACAGGGGTGGCCAACCCGCCAGAGACCTAGAGCCATTTTTTTGTACTGTGTAACGGCAAAGAGCCACATCATGCATTGGCGAGTGTAAGTTGTTGAGCGGGGGGGGGGATGGCGAGTGTAAGCTGTCGAGCGGGTGGGGTTAAATTATTAGCTGTGAAGACAGTCAAATGCGTGTTTTCCACTACGGCGATTTTAAAAGTACTAGCGGCTCGCTAGGCTTGTAAACAAACCGCGCACCACGAAAATGTAGCAGTGTGTCGCCCCGTTAGTGCAGGTGAGCCCGCGGACCGGCTGGGGAGCCGCACGAAACCAGGCAAAGAGCCGCATGCGGCTCGCGAGCCGCGGGTTGGCCACCCCTGATCTAACATAACAAAACACTTCTAATATAATTAGAAATATTAAAGGGATGAGTAATCATAGGTGTATTGCCACATTCCAGATATCGCCTGAAACATCCTCGTCCTGAGGTGAAGATGGAACAGAGAAATCACCCGAAACAGTTGTCATTCTCAGAAGGACTGCATCCTTGTACCTGAAGCTCGATTTGAGGCTCTTGGCAGTACATCTCACCGCATGCTTCTGCCTCCACTTTGGTCTGGTCGTGGGGTCCTCGGCTGTGGTGCCGTTCGGATCGAACCGGACTGAACCGGACTGAATCGGACTGATCTTCACCGCTGCCTGGCTGCTGCCAGCTCACGCACGGTTCGAAATGAGAGCCCGGCATGAGCGGAAGGAGGCGGCCCCTCAGGCACTCTCCGCACCGCAGGCAGGCCCCGCTGAACCTGAAGGTGAGCCATCACGCCCCCACCCCTCTCTAATGCCATATGGACCCGTCCCCTCCTGTCCCGTGTCCCTGGCCGGGCTCCAGGGTGGCGCCAGGCAGGCCTCCTTCAGCCGTGCCCCTTCCCCTAACCCGAAGGAGCCGGCAGGGAACGCCCAGGCCGAGGACGGGCAATCGCCGTCAGTGTCGCTTTTCTGCCAAGCCTGGCGACGGGCACATTCTGAACACCTGCCATGTGTTTCCATATCAGATGGGCTGTGCCACCCATGGCACTGCTATCACAAGGGTGACTGGGTGATGCAATCTGTGGAATCCGCTCAGGCTGTGTTATATTTTCATGAAGCTGGTGCATCCTTCGTCAAGGACAATGAGCTGCCAAAATGTGCATTTTCCACAAAAACAGCTTTCACTGCTACGGACTCATTTCCAGTGATTCCAGCAATCCATCAAAGACATCCCGTGCCTTATTCGAAAGCACTCTTTAATCAACCGGTTCCCTGGATATAAACAGAGGCAGCTTCAGTTCAGGAGTGCTGTGGCCTGTCTCTCTCTCCAGGATAATTGGGTACACTATAGACAGGAGAAGACCCAGTGTACATAAACCCATCACTGGCATGTCAGTGTCAATAAGCCAAATCCTTTCAAAATCTCCCCATGGAGCGACCGAGCCCACCTCTGCGCATCCAACCACGTCCTCATAAACTTTTAAGCTGTCAGCGGACACCGAGCAAACAGCCCGTCCCCTCCGAGTTGACCCAGGCCGTTATCTAGGGTGGGGTGACGGTGATATTATTTCTTCTGATAGTATAGTGAGCGGTGGACGTCTGAGGTGTTTCATTCAACCGTCTCGTCTGCTGTTTTCCCCTCATTGCCTGCTCCACTCAGAGCCCACTATGGCCAATTTGAGTCTGGGGTAGAAAGCCGAGAGCATTCTGCTCCCAGACGCAGCAGCAGTGACTCAGAACAAGGCCATACACGAGTCTGGAGGCGGATCAGCAAGAAAAGGCATCGCGGCAAGCTGGAGACCACAGCCAAGTTCATTGTATCCCCATGAACACATGCGCTCAGTAGCTGGATTCTCTACCCAGCTGGGATCAAAACACTGGAACCAGTAGTAGAGGAACCCTGGGGTGTTCACATGCACTGGGATAAGGACAAGGACATGGGGGTAGTACCAATAAAGGAATATCTTAGGAAATGTGTGCTTCCAGTACTTACATGTACATTGGTTGTAGTTGCAAATGAGATGTCTTCTGCGGCCCTTGGTAACCATAGGAGTCGAACCCACCTATAAAATCAACTGGAAACAAAGGAAAAATGAAAACAAACAAAAAAAAAAGCACACAAAACAAAAAGAGAGACAAAAAGAGGACGAGAAAGAGTGAGGGTTACAACATAAGCAATACTTAATCTAACCATTTAGTCCTATGAGGAATTATGTGTGTGTGTGTGTGTGTGTGTGTGTGTGTGTGTGTGTGTGTGTGTGTGTGTGTGTGTGTGTGTGTGTGTGTGTGTGTGTGTAAATGCATGCGCGTCAGTGAGTGTGTCTATTTGCGTCTGTGTGTATCCATCTGTGTAATAATCCCGAGGAGTGGCCGCTCGATGTCTGGGGCCCTCAGCGGGGCTGTGAGAGGGTGATATCGCTGGTGAGGAGCTGCCTGGCCATAGTCTGCTGGATTAGCGGACGCCCTAAAGTACCAGCGGGCAGCAGGATTAGCCACAGCCCCCTCTGCCTCCTTCGGCCAGCTGTTTCACAGCACAGCCCACCCCCAGCAGCCCATATCAGGCCCTTCCACAAAGACACTGAGGTACTAAACAGTGATAAGGATCCAGCATGTCCCTTGTGAAAGGCCAGCTTCCTGCACAAATGAACACTGAAGATAAGCTGCAGAATTAGCCGAGTGGCTCTCCGGCACATTCTAAGCAGGAAGAGAAGCAAAGATTTAGGATGTTTATCATTATAGTCATAGATTTTTGGGGAGGGCAAATGCCTCCAAGCCCCCACAATCCAGATTGGGCCCTGCTGTGCATTTGGACATCGTGTTTTGATTAGCGTTATCACGGGACTTGCAGAGATTAGTCTTAAAACTCATGACAACTGATCCATCCGCAGGCCACTCCGTTACGGACAGCCGTAGCCGATAGCTGGCCCGGCATGGTTGATTTCTCTTCAGTGTTGCACTTAACAAATCAGAAGTGAAACACACAGAGCATGGAGTGAAGACGTGATGGATGGACATATAATGCTATAATGCTTTATTTTCATGCAGTGTATATATATATATATATATATATATATATATATATATATATATATATATATGTGTGTGTGTGTGCATGTGTGTCTGTCTTATGAGTATTATATCTTATAATACATTATACTGTGAGCAAAATATTATGAGACATGCTGGAGGAAAGCGAATGCTTTAACAACATTTCTGCCCCTCCCTTTTCTTTTAATGTAGCAAATAGCTCAGACCCTTCTAATGGCTAAATGCCCCCTGGCTGGCCTTGCCAAGCTAATGGCAAACAGTGGGATCAGTGCTTCAGTAATGAAGTAAAAAAAAAAGAAAGAAAAACAGATAGCGTGTGCTAATGGCTGTGGGCCTGAGGACAGTTAGCAGGCCTGACACGGCCACCTTAAGCTACGCGATTAGCATTCAAATATATATGCCTCCACCTCCTCCACCTCCACAAATGGACTTCTAACATCTATCGATTCGCTAAAGCGGCAGGTCCTGGCAGTGATCTAGAGGTCTGAGGCAGGGTTGGAGGTAAACCAGGCAGACATGGTGGCTTCCAACGGACTATTTACAGCAAAGCAACCCGAGTCGGAGAGTTCTGGCCTGCATGGGTTCCATGTCTTCGGGAGTTGTGGGTAGCATGCAGTGGGATGCTAATCGCTGCACCATGCATAAACCAGCAGCCACTCTCTGTCTTCCTGACAAGAGCCCCCCCAACTCCCCAGGACCCCACTACCAACCCCCCAGGCCTCCACACCCAACCCCACCACCAACCCCCCCAGGCCTCCACACCCAACCCCACCACCAACCCCCCCAGGCCTCCACACCCAACCCCACCACCAACCCCCCCAGGCCTCCACACCCAACCCCACCACCAACCCCCCCAGGCCTCCACACCCAACCCCACGCCTCCAGCTCTCTTCCCTGCTTTCGGTCTCGGGGGCAGAATCATTTTAAATACCTTCCTTTCTTTAAATGGACCCTGGAACATTACCCTTGATAGTAGCAGTAATTATGCAGTGCGCATGTTGATTGGTTTGAGGTGTTCATTACCTCTGTAGAGGTTCTTCATGTACTATATTAATTAGGGCTATAATGGCCAATATGGCTGCCAGATTAGTGTTCCTGCATGCCTCGGGGATCAAACCGTCAATATTACTCGCATTCATCGGAGAATGGCAAGCCTCCCTGACAACATTATTCCAGTGCGGAGGGCCACACTTTCCGCGGCCCCCGCGATCCCTCGTGCAGGTAATCAAAGTATCCTGATATCCCCTTGACAGACATAATCACTCGGTAGGCGAGCACACACCCACCACAGCGGTCACACCAGCAACCATTGGAGCTCTCGCTGACTGAAGAGGGAGCATTTCAATTACGCACATTTACCAGAATCCCCCCCCCCCCCCAACACTGATGAAGACACATGCCATATTACTCAGCAGTGAGCAGAATGACTGCTGATTGAATTAGAGACTGTTTGTACAAGAGTGAAAGAATTTATTTGCAACTCAACATAACTGGATTTTGTAGAGCATGTGCAGGCAAGTTCATTAGGCGCGCTGAAACACTCCGTAAAAGACGGTCACTTCTGCAGTAAGATTTCATGCATATGAATAATGCTCTCTGAAGAGGCTAGTGTTGTGCAGAAATGCTCCAAAATTTCAGCATTCATTAAAAACCAATGTACCCATCAAAAACTCAGTTTCGCAGTTAAGGCAATTTGGGTATGAACCAGGGTTGTGGATTAAAAAAAGGCCACTGATTTTTTTTTTTTTTTGCATGACTGTGCCGTGCATGATGGAAAATTGCTCAACTTGGCTAATGTGTTGCCCTCACAATCCACATGCACACTGGCTGCTTTTATTAAGGGACAATAGCCATTGTGGGCTATGGGGCTCCACTCCCCGTCCTCGTGCAGAGTGAAGTCAGCATAATGTGAGAATGTCAGTTCCAAACAAGGCTGTTCCTAATTGCACCCTGAGTGAGGCATAATGGCACTGATGCAATGAGAAGGCCCGGCGAGGTTAGCTTGGTCAACCAAGTGGCGCATCAAAGACTATGGCGGAATTACCCACACAAAGGCAGACTTTCAGCGACCCACTGAAATACACACTCCCCCCTTTCTCTCGTTCCCTTGCTCTGTTGCTTGGCGATAAGTGAGACACAAGGACGAGAGAACGGGAATTGGACCGAGAGGGCTACTATTGATCTGATGGCGCTCGGCTTGCTTGCCAAGGCTTTGCTAGCTGTGTTCTTCAACACAAAATTCCAGGAACGACGTCGGCAGCAACGACACCGCCAACGCAAGTTACAAAATGCCTCAAAGCAATAAACATTAATTATATATCGCTTCAGTACAACGCAAACCTCAAACCTCTGACCTAATTAATTATCTTGCTTTCTAATCTTGTCGAAATAGGGCGGCGACTAAAGGGAATAATTCATGTCTCTTATAGGGACGGGGCCGAGCTGTAGACTATGGGGCTGAGCGCTGTGTCTGAATATAACAAATGGCACCGCGTCCCATTACTTTAAAGCACATGGCCACAAGCTGGCAGTTCGGGATCGATAAAAGTAATCTTTTAAATTCTAAATGTCTAAATCTAAATGTTTGTTGAGCCACTGTAACTACGATAAAGGTCTGGCTCTAAGAGAGATGTCTATGCCTATGTTTCATTATTTCAGTAAATATATAAGCAACTGCACGATGGGGCAGTAAAAAAGTATGTCGGACAAGTTCGTTGGCTAGTCCACCGTCCGTTCGAGCCAGCGATGTTATTCCAGCCACTGGCTGAAGCTACTTTGTCAAAAATAACTGATTTTAGAAGTCAATTGCTTGCATGGTCAGCTACGTAAGTTTCTCGGCATTTATTAAATAACAATTTACTACTTAGCTACTATTCTAGCTGGTAAACACTGAACATGTGAACATGTTTTGGCTTCATTCTAATACTGGTCCGTGTTTTGACACTGTGGTGAATTAATGGATCCTCAAGACAACTATATTGGCGAAGTATATATTGGTTGTTTTTTTTCCTGGTTAAATTAACATCTTAATCAGAAATCAAACGTTAAAGTTGTGCACGCAAATTGAAAATGATGTTCTTGTTTGACAAGTCATCATAGCAACAGTGACTAGCTCTGCTGTACAGCTTAAGGTGAGAGGGTTTCCCCACTTTATTTTAATTTAAAACCATATCTTAACAATATTACTTAAACTGCATTCTATAGGTCTTCATTTCCTTCCATTCTAATGACTAACTGCAATCACAACAAACCAACCTCAACTTGTACAATGTACTGTATATAATATTGTTCAAGTTTTATGGGAAAGAAAATGTTAAACAATAAATTTCCCACACTTGTGTGAACCCTAAATAAAACATTCGTGGCTACTAAAACATATTACGTCACATTAAAAGTTGCACAAGAATAGACTTATTATTTGTAAATCATACTAATATTTTATCTGTATATTATCTATTGGATAATTTAGTTTTGGTGAGATAAATGGTATAAATACAGTACTAAATAAAACTAAATTCATTTCAAATTCACATAGTGATTTGTATGAGAAAAAATACACTTTATAAACAGAGAAACAGCTCAAATGCAAGCTCATACTTACAGCTGTCTTCTTCTTCTGAAATGAGTTTCACCACATAACAGGCATAGATGAACCCAGCAAGCTAGAAAACACACACACACACACACACACACACACACACACACACACACACACACACACACACACCACACACACACACACACACACACACACACAAAACATCAGTTAGAACAACACATATTCAGACTAAAACAACAGACTACCATTTTCACTGAAGCAGTAAGAAGCAATTTTATTGAAATCACGAGTTGCCAAAGAAAAGCGTTTCTTCATCGGCGTGGGGGTGGACAGCACCGTCTCTTTAGAGATGTTTGGGGTTCTGGGAGGAAACCGTGAGTATGGGACAGAAAGAGAAGGGGATCAGAGGTGGACAGGAAAGTTCTGTTTATTCATGCCAAGGACCCAGGCAGGTGGACATGAGCTTCAGGCCCTTGCTGGAGAAACCTGGGATGAAGAGTGATGAGGATGAGGAGTGCCAGCACCAGTCTGGCTTGTGAATCCAAGTAGGTGTCAGGCCGCTAAATCAGTGCCACGCCACGAGCCACCGAGCTTTCACTCAATTAACCAAGTAAATCCAGAACAGGAGGCAGGCACCAGAGGCCATGCAGCGTCTGATGGAGGAGACAGAATGAGGCTGGGTGTAAAACTGGATGCAGTGGGCGGAGGTGCAGGAGGTACCGTCGACACCGAGGATTCGTGTAAACACGAAAGCAGAATACGAGACGTAAACAGACAAAAGCTCAAGGAAGGAGTAGTCTATGTGTGCTTTAAAATCCTAGTCATCCGAGTCGTGTGTGCTACACCAGCTACTTTGCAGACCCGGAGTCATTTGTGGTGTCTGGTAGAATTGAGATGGTGGGTTATAGCCTTAAGTGCTTGTATTATTATTGGGTATGGAACATACGTCCTGACATCACAATGCAGCCTGGGGGGGGGGGGGGGGGGGGGGGAGGAGCCAAAGAACCCATCACGCCAAGAGCAGAAAAGCTCTATGTTAAACATGTGTTGTGGCGACACATCTAATCGGAAGGCGCCATCCTGAAAGCTGTGGCTGGGAGATTTACATATCCCCCCTCGTCTGGGGGGAGGGGGCGTGCGGAGGCGTCTGTCCGACATGCCAGTATCTCCAGTCCTTATCGTTTCAGCAGTTCAATTAGCCGCACATATGGCAAGCAATTTGGGAGTCCATCGCAGAGACTCGAACGCAAGGGAGCGCTTTGGGATTCCCGGAATACCTCAAGGTCTTGCCCTCATTTGCACAAAAGAACGGTCCACTTCCTCTCTCCGACGGCGGTAGCGGCGGCGCTAACAGCAGCGGGCTTCTGGGTGCGCGGAATCTGTCTCCGCGCTGAGTCATAAGGCCACACCCCCCCCCCCCCCCCCCCATGTGAGGGGCGGTGACCCAGTTGCTGTTGGCTGTTTTGGTGCAGGAAGACAATCTGCTACTTTGACTCAGTAAAACAAGGCTTTCAGACAGTGCAGGGCACAGGCCGGAAACACACACACACACACACACACACACACACACACACACACACACACACACACACGCACACACGCACACACACACACACACACACGCACACACGCACACACGCACGCACACACGCACACACGCACACACACACACACACACCGAGTGACACTGCAGTGTGAATGCTCCAGCACGCATGCTAAGGGAAGGATTATGGCAGGAGGCAGACGTTACAGGTGCCTCCTCTGGTTACCTGATGCTATCTCCTTCCCTCCTTGTTGTGTAAATGTAAACCCAATTTGTGGATTGTAAATACAGCAAGTGATCGGGATGTAATGGAGGGCCTTCACACACACACACACACACACACACACACACACACACACACACACACACATACATACTCGCAAACTCTTACCCACAAACTCACGCACACACATGCGTGCTTTCTCAGACACACACAGACTCAAACGTGAGCAGTCACACACACACACACACACACACACACACACACACACACACACACACACACCCTAGCTGTGTAAGCCCGTTCCCCTCTGTCATGCCACTCCCAAACGGAAAACTAAAATTAGAACCCGTGTGTGTGAATAATGCATGTGGGGTTTCTAAGGAGATGCTAAATAATTGAGGTTAAGTCTGGGACCAATGATTGATCTCAATGCAAGTATCTTAAAGTTGCATCACACACTTAAGCCTGCCCATTCTTTACTGTCTGCAGTCTCGATTACTCGCCTAAATCTTTAATATGTTTATTTGAAAACACTAAGCAGGGTCGGTCTACTCCGAGAAGGAGCTGATGCATTAGGTAGCCAGTGGAAGCTAAGCCTTCTCTGCTGGTACGGCAACCCAACAGATAAAGCGGGTGTTTTTCCCGTGACACGTAATGGCTGCCAGCCTACGAGTGTGTATGTGTGTCCTCCTGCCTGTGTGTGTATGCATGTCCTCCTGCATGTGTTGTGTTTGTGAATGCACATGTAGTGTTTGTCATGGACTGCCATCGCAGGGCAGAACAGTATGGATTTTATGCTAATGGCAAAGTGAGGTGATATCAGGGTGAGTCACAAGCAGAGGGTCTTCAGAACACTGCACCCGTGTGCACGAGCACTACAGCAATCTCCCTGGGTGGTGTAATTATCATCTGCAACGTTTCAAAACGGTGCCTTGAATTCGCTGGCATTTAGCACAGCTAACTGGAAACTGAATGGAAGCGATCGAGCGTTTGCAGAAATATTTACCCTAAATTGTTCAAAAATTGGGCAAAAGGTGTCATTTAATAATTCCCTCTCTGTCTTTAGTGAATTAAGCCATGCTGGTGTACTAACGTTTCACAGAGCCAAACGAAACTAGAAATTATATCTGATGAGGATCCATGTGGTTTTCCATGCTTGGTCCAAATTCTAACTTAACTCTACAAGTTTATCCAGCAAAGAAAAGAGGATAAAATAAAAGAGATGAAATGGAAAAGAATTTAGGACAAACAAATGACTGTAGCAAGGCTGTGAGCACAAATGACTCATCGCTGGTGTCTGACAACTCCACTTAAGCAAGCCGAGGTCCCTGACTGACAGCACATGATTGGCTGTCCCATCTCAGTGCACAGAACGCCTCTCACCACTTTTCCCATCAAATTTGTTCAGGACATGGTTGGAAATATTCAATATGGAAATATGGAAATAATGATATGGAGTAAGTTTGGTGATTTATTTATTTTTTTGTCAATGAACTTGATTTTTACATTCTTTGGGGAAAAAAATACAATAGCCAGTAGTTTAAATTGTATGAATATATATATATATATATATATGGTTTTATGCACTTATTCATTCACAGCCTAACTTCCTACTGAAACCCATCTGATGGGTGTCTGGGTTTGCTGAGACCACGTGATTGGCAGGGTCTTGTACCAGCGGGCGTCCGGATGCGGCTGCGGGACCGAGTGCTCGGCGCCGGACCCCCACTGCCTCTCGCGGTCACGACTCCCTCGCCGGGCGGGCCGGGCTTCCTTCTGGGTGCATTTTACGGACTACACCGCAGGGGTTCCAGCTGTTGCCGCTTTTGCCACGTGCGCACACTTCACGAGCTCCTGAGAGCAAACGGCCGTTCTGGGAAAAGTGGTGCTTGGTTTTTTACGGTGCTTGACCCTATGCTGACTGCAAGTGTTTGTGGGACGTGGAAGAGGTTTGGCATTTTTATATGACTCCATCATAAGACAAGGAGCGCTAAGGAGAGCTATGGTTATGGGTATGGCGTTGTAAAAACCTGAGACGCAAGGCAATGTTACTCACATATTCACACAAAAAAAACTTTATTTGGAGAGCCGGTTATGGACGACTTACCCAGACTGTTTATTCACAAGCAAACACTCCCTGTTTGTTCACTAACTCTGAGAAAGCCGGTGAGTTATGTAATCTTCCAACTCAGAATCTGACAAACGCATGATGCAATGTAGTGAGTCTCAAGCACTAGGGCGCATTTTAGAATCACATGCATACTAACCACAGGTATTTGCCTAAAAAGCTACCATTCATGCTTTGCAGCGTTTTGTCATCAGAACCACTGCAACTTTGTGGTTGACCATACATTCCAGAAGGATCAGGCTGATAAAATAACCATCTGACATCCTTACAGCCTCCCGAGGACCACCAGTTCACTACCATTCAATATAACATTATTCTCAAGGAAGCCATTTCCCATTCTGAATTAAATAAACCTGTATTTACTCAGCACCCAACTACGCCCCCCCCCCCCGCCCCCCTCCCAGAAACCAATTTTTCGGCATGGAGCTCCTTGGGTCGCCTCCAGCCAGCTCTTCGTCTGAATTAGGCCCAGTGCATTAGGTTGAGTGAGAGGGCTGCCTAGCCCAGAGGTAGACACGGGAGACGCCACACTGCGGTTTGTCCCGTTAGCTCGCTAAATGACCCCTTTTACCTTTGCAATCAGACTTAGGCGTCCCGCCTGAGCCCCTTACCGAGTCCTGAAAGGAGGTTAAGGACAGGAAGTGCAAAACAAGCACTTTCGGGTTTACAGCTGGCTGGCTATGACTAATGTGAAATTAGTTCCAATGCGATTCTGCGTAATTTGTTAAGTTGGTGTTGAAGGCCATATCAATTTTGATGTCATTTTAATACTTTATAATAGGATAAGGTTTAAATTTTAATTAGGGCTCGTATTCAGACAGGAGAAAGAACTGCATTCACAGCAGGTTTTGAAATATTTTCCAGGTTCTTAACCACAGGCAGACAGGTGGCAACGTGATTCACTTTTTAAAACTTTCAGGCAACTACCAAACAAACCACAGAGTGTTGTCCCATCTGCAACGCTATTTGCAACAGTAATTTGCATCTGGTGACTTCATTGCTCATGTGTGCCAGCTAGTGTGTTTGCTTTCATTTGCTAACAAAGGGCCAAGGGTCTGTTGGGTCGTATTTCAGAAAGTGAGTTTAACAAGCTTGACATTAATGTTTACAAATGCAGATTATATACTATATTGTTGAAGGTAACATAGTAACATTAGCAAAGTAATGACATAATGCTCTAAAAAAGATGACTGAGTCAATAGGTGAGTTCATAAAACTGCAGAATTGCACAGCCTGAAACCTATTTACTCATTCAACACTATGAGCTATTTCATTGCTTTCTGTCCTTTTTAATTTTGAGTGATTGTGATCGTTTTAATATAGCCTATGTGCCATTTTAATTTAGCCTATGATACTTGGCTAATTAAACAGTGGTTAAGAAAATAGTAAATATAATGTAAATGTTTCTAAGTATAATTCAAAATGATATGATCATAACTACTTTATTTCTGTAGCGGTAGTCCTATTTTGCAAATTAGTGGGGGTATGAATTGTTTGCTTGACATGAAGCCCTTTTTTCAGCAGTGGAAGGTTTGTACTTCCTTTTCTGAGACACCAGGAGGGGGACAGTGATGGTTTTCACCATTAAGTGAGCAGGGTGTCTCTTAAGGACGTAAGAGTAGTAGGGGAATCTCTGCCTTGGCCACAGTTCTTCCTCTGGGTCATTGTGTGGTGTGCCAGGGTGTCTGTAGTACCAAGCAAGTCATAAAAATGCCTTCTACGTGTGACCCTGAGTCCATGGCGACATTGGACCCCGGCTTGGACTACATTTCTATCTTGGTCCTGGCTCTAGTCCTGCAGCGGGCCAGACTGTAGCGGGGTCAGGATGTGGTGTCATAAGAGACAGCAGGCACGGTTACCCTCTATTTCTAAGAAAGTTGATCTTCCGCAAATGTGTTGTAGTCTACAAAATACATTATATTGCCAAAAGTATTTGCTCACCCACCCAAATTATCTGAATCAGGTGTTCCAATCACTTCCACGGCCACAGGTGTATAAAATTAAGCACCTAGGCATGCAGACTGTTTTTACAAACATGGCAGATGGCAGAGTCTGGTGTGGATGAACTTGACTGGCCAGCACAGAGTCCTGACCTCATCCCGATAGAACACCTTTGGGATGAATTAGAGTGGCGACTGAGAGCCAGGCCTTCTCGTCCAACATTAGTATGTGACCTGACAAATGCACTTCTGGAAGAATGGTCAAACATCCCCATAAACACACTCCTAAACCTTGTGGACAGCCTTCCCAGAAGAGTCGAAACTGTTCTAGCTACAAAGGGTGGACGTTGGTTTGAACTTTAGTGGGATATCACTTAAGCTCATATGTGAGTCAATTTTGGCAATACAGTATAGTGTATCATCATATAGCCAGTTAATATTAGGCTATTGCTGCTGCTGGTGGTAGTGATGATGATGATGATGATGATATTTTTTTTATCAAGACCTGCATTATGTCGCCGTCTGTCAAACTGGGGAAAAAAACACATTTCTAACATAATCCTGTAGTCTTTTGTGTAAAATGTGATGGTGAAGAATGTTCAAAACATTAATTCAACTGAAAACAGTAGATTAGTGAAGATACTCATCAAAATGTTTAATCGAAGTCTAATCACTCCTTATAATTAATAATACGAGCGGCAGCATCGATTCAGTCCAGGAAGAGCTCGTGTCTGTGCTCCAGACCCAGCCGGCGTTCTGATAAATAGCCTAACTGGTTTATTTCCAGTAAACCTGCTAGATAACACCCCCACCCCCAGCCCCCTGGAGTCTTATGTGGGGCTTCTTATTTTCCGTTAAATGTCTCACAGGGAAAGGGGAGAGAGCAATAATCTCTGGGGCAAAAGGTTAAATAGAGAGGTTAAACCCACCCCTATCAGACACCACTGAAATATACCAATGATGATCTTCAGTGGTCTTTAGCATTGTCTAAAGCTAGTCATATATTTCCAAAGCACTTCAGATCCATAAATCAATGCAATGCAGCAATAACACTTTTGCTGACAAACAGGGGAATTCCAGCAGACCAAGTTAATGTTCGTGCTTTCATTGCCACTACTCTGATTCCCAAACAACACACCAGGTCCAATTTTCCACTTTCACATTTGAAAAGGCACTTAGCTGTCGAGGAAAATTGGCTTCTTTGTGCCATGGTGGTAACGGTGCACTATACACTCCAAGAGGGAGGGTGTGTTGCCCTCCCTCAACACACACCAGTTCCCTCTGACTGGCCGGTCCTTTATCTAACACACTCACTCAGTCAAGGAGCCCGAGTGAGATAAATGTAAAGACACACCTGGCAGCTCACACGTGCCACACCTGGGTGGGTGGGGGTGGGTGGAGGGTGTTGGGGGTTTGACATCACCTCTCGGCTCACGGGCAGCCCAGCCACGCCCTCTCACCAGTGCGAGAAGAGGGACCTCAGTGGGAAGGACTCAGTAGCGCCTCCACATGGTACAGGCGTACCCTTCCAAGACGGCTGGGCGGCTGGGGGTTTTCCTACTGAGCACGATTGCTAGAGTACAACGTCTTCATTTGACAAGATTCAATGTTAACAGCTGGTGTGCACAAAACCACATACAAACATGTGTGCGCTCTCTCTCTCTCTCGCACACACACACACACACACACACACACACACACACACACACACACACACACACACACACACACACACACACACACACACACTTTTCGGCTTCAATCTGGTGGTGTTGGCTAATTCGTATCGGCGTCTGTGGAGATGCTTTTCCTTCACTTGATAACAATTCATTATGTGGCCCTTAGCTCCCAGCTCTGCCGTGCCTGGATTGATCGCGTCGTGTAAAAGCCAACTCTCCCAGCTAAGAGCATAATTGTTTTTTTGCTCACTATAATGCACTCCGACACTCATCATTGATCTTGCCAAAATACACTCCGCACAGCCGCCTGGCAGGCAGGTCAGCGCCGAGGGGCTGGGAGGAGGCGATCGAGGCACCGAGAGGTCTTCCCATACCCGTGCCCACCTTAAAAGCGAAGACAGATGGAAAGGCAGAGGCTGATTTATATGTGGTGGGGATGGTGTTAGGATGGTGGTGGGAGAGGGGGATGGGTGGTGTACGGTGGGGTGGGTGGTGCAGAGTGTGGTGGAGTGGGTGACGTGTCAAGACGTGCATCTTAACCTCTGCGGGGTAATGGCTGCTTCATAACACGTTGGGGAAGGCCCATAAGCAGGATACAGGATCGTGTGCATCCTCAAGTACAATTAGCCTGACAAATTCCACAATACATTGCGGGACTTAAAAATGGCAGATCAGGGAGACGAGAACAATGGGAGACATTACACGGGAGATATTGTAGGTGGTTAAGGAGACAAGGAACTAATAAGTGATATGTGTTTACTCTTCACTCCTACAGACTTACCCATCATTTAATCGTTAGTCATTTAGTCTCTTTTACTCAGGAAAGCAGAATCATAATCCAAACACCAATAGATAACAGCACTCGGTCTGCGCCTGTTGTGATAAAACAGGTCTTGGGGATTATTGCAGCTTTTGTTCTAACATGTTCAGTGCAGCAGACCACCTCGTCTTGTAACAGTGACAGACAGGGAATCAGTCTGAGCCTCCACGCGCCCGTCTGGGGGTGCGGTCGCCTCTTAATCAGACCCTCCAGAAAGTCGCGATGTTGCGATTTGCAACTTCAACGCAACTTCAAGCAAACCCCGCGAATTCAGGGCGGTGTTGCAACTTCAGCCAATCACCTCAACTTTCCCGCAAATTTGACCAATCACTGATGTCGTCTTGATGTGACGTCGACAAACTCCCGTCTTACTTCCATATATACGTTCAAGAGGAGCAGACTGAAAGCAGCATGAGCAACGAAAATAACGGCAAAAAGATCGGGAAAAGCAGTATCCCGGTACACTACATGAAAGTGGGGATAAACTGTTTTTTTTGCGGGCCAGATCCGGCCCGCGAATTGATTATCTATGGCCCCCTGGATGATATTTAATTACTATTAGAACCGGCCCACAGGCCACAGCCGCCCGCTGGTGTTTTGCACGCACAAACACTACATTCCCCACAATGCAACGGTAGCCCGCGAAGTCACTGCAGCGCACTCAAGCGGCGAGGGTCAGCGCGGCGAAGATAACGTAATCGCACTGGCTCCGCCCATGCGCGAGGGCATCGCACGCTGTCGATTCGCAAGGTCGTGCACCTCTCGAATTTTGTAACTGTGCGCACCAGTTAAACTTAATTAAGTTAAATATTTATACATATAGTCGAAATGATTCATTCAATGATTGCTTGAAGAGTTAAAACCATGGGTTTTATAAGAAGCATAATACCCATAAATAAATAAATCAGGGTTGCCATCGATCTCGATATAATACTTAATTTGTGTCCATTTTACAGGCCGCCCAGTAACAACTTACGTTCGCTAACCCCCCCCCCCCCCCCCCCGTCAACAATTAACGTTCGCCGCCACCCGCCCAAGGGTCAAATCTCACTCCAAGCGATCTTGAAAAGTTGGCAACCCTGAATAAATAGGTAAGTAGATAATTAAAATGGACTACTAAATAGAGGAAACCATACAACGTTTACTACCTATTGCAATGTACTCACAAAAAAGCAAAAACACACCGCAACTTCCATCGCAATTTTTTTTTAAAACACCCGCAACATCAAACATTTTAGCCCGCAACAATCACAAAAAAGGCCCGCAAAATCCTGGTGGGACTGCTTAATGCACGTGCAGCGCGGGGATCTTAAAATGCATCAAGACAAGCCGGAGATTGGGCCACAGCTGTGTCAAAGGCAGGGGTCTCCCACACAGCAACTGTTCGTCCAGGCGTGTAAAGACAGGTCCCTCTTTCCTGTGTTTTCTTTTTTGTCCGTCTCTCCTTCCCTCTCTCTTTCTCACACCCCTTTCCTCTGCTTTCACTCCATCTTATAATCTTTCTCTCCTCTCCTCTCTCGCTCTTCCTCTGTTCAGAGGCACCGCAGCAGCACGGCAGGTCTGATTACTACGGCGGCTGAGAGAGAAGCAAACGATCCAGGCTGGGTAATAAGAGGCGGCCTCTCTCCTCTGACGGGCTGCTGCAGGTTGAGAGGACAGGGGGCCCCGTCATGTTGGAAGGGGGGGGGCAACCCGTCCATACCAGTCCCTCTGATGACATCACATCCACTGTCAATCGTGCAACCGACAAGCAGGGGAACCTGGAGGAGGTCAATGGATGCTTGAAAGAGGCAAAAACAGGACCCCCCCCAACCACATCTGCGGTGCAAGAGGTCCAGAATCGGACGCGCGTGGACGGCTCGTCTGCCGGGCCGCCGTCTGCCGAGCCGGAAAGTCACAGAGTGTGACTCTCGTCTCCCAGCACAATTAGCTGCAAGAACGCAATTGGCTGAGACCGAGACTCACCATGCGTGTCTGTGAGGACTGACATGTAATGGGGCCAACTGATTCTCTTTCCTCTGGGTGCAGGGACCTGTCAAAACCGATACCTTCTCCTCCCCACACACACGCCGTGCACTAGTCACCGAGTGACAGTCTAAGAAATTGTTTTCCATACAGGGGAGGTGGTGAGTGATTTTCTGCATAATGATAAATGAGGCTTGGAAGATACTGGGGTATTTGTCAGACCTGCCCTCAAATAAACCGACATGGACCGATTATTAAAGCTTCTATACAAGTTAAAAATATCAAAGTCAAATATGACAACAAGAAAAAATGAAATTCCTAAGAGCATGAAATTCCTCATTGTAATGGTAAAACACTCTTTTGATAACTGGACAATTGCTTTTCTACTCTTTAACATCCGGGTGCAGTTTAGCTCTTTATATTAATAGAAGAAGTGTGGACACTTGTGTCAGATTTCCTTGTTTTAGTGCTTGTGTCTTTCCTCTCAGGTGGTGTTTTCCTTCCTGCAACGATTTCATCCAAAATTGCTTCAGTGTTTGTCTTCTTCCTTTGACAGAGGAGCCATTTTCCTCTGAGATCTCTTTGAAGATGTCCAGTACCTTCATTTTCTTATCACTGCCACACATAGCTCAGAACAATGGGTGCCAAAATGAGGATGGGGCGGAGGGGGTGGAGGGGGCCGAGGGGGTGGATGTGTAGCCGACACCAGTGTGATGCTCAGCTCAGGGAGGAGCATGGGAGGAGTCAGAGCGTGTAAAGTGAGGGGAGGAGTCAGAGCTTGTGGAGTGAGGGGAGGAGTCAGAGCGCATATCGCGAGAGGAGTCAAAACACGTGGTGTGAGGGGAGGAGTCAGAGAACGTGAAGCAAGGGGAGGAGTCAGAGAACGTGAAGCGAGGGGAGGAGTCAGAGCATGTGGAGCGAGGGGAGGAGTCAGAGAACATGAAGCGAGGGGAGAAGTCAGAGCGTGTAGAGCGAGGGAGGAGTCAGAGCGTGTGGAGCGAGGGGAGGAGTCAGAGCGTGTGGAGTGATGGGAGGAGTCAGAGAACATGAAGCAAGGGGAGGAGTCAGAGCGTGTGGAGTGAGGGGAGGAGTCAAAGGGTGTTGAGTGAGGGGAGGAGTCAGAGCGTGTTGAGTGAGGGGAGGAGTCAGAGCGTGTTGAGTGAGGGGAGGAGTCAGAGCGTGTTGAGTGAGGGGAGGAGTCAGAGCGTGTTGAGTGAGGGGAGGAGTGCCTCTCTCAGCGCGTCCTCCTTCTGTGAGCCAGGCGACACCTGTTTACACGGCAGTGTCTATGCAAATCCGAGCACTGTGCCAACACTCTAAACACGGGACATGAAACCCAGCAAGCAGGAACTCTAAATAACGCGGGAACTCTTAATAAAGCGGGACTCTTCATGAAGTAAATATGATGCAAGACCCTGTTGGAGGGGTGAGTGTTGTGTTTGGTTGGGGGGGGCACAGGCGAGTGTTGTCGTCTCCCGTCTAATGGACCCTGGACTAAGCTTTTCTCCAAACAATTACATACTCACAATCACCAGCAGCTGACAGCATCACTGCCGTGACATACTGTAATTAAACAAGGCCTGATTGATTACGATTGCCATTTCAAAATGCTCTCAAAAGCTCATCAGCAGAGCTGGACTGTAATGGGCACGTTCATTAGATGTATGAGCAGACCCTAGGTTGTGGCATCCTGTTGAGAGCTGTGTGTATATATGTGTGTGTGTGTGTGTGTGTGTGTGTGTGTGTGTGTGTGTGAGTCAGAGGAGGTGACATGGATTTCTTCTTCATAAAGGACTATGTCCACAGGGCCTTGTCTAGGTGGACCCGCTGGTATGAACACAAGCGCTTGTTTTGACACTGGAGGAGTTGAGATTTCTGCTCCCCCAGCATGGAAACTGACACCTATTAGTAACCATAACATAACTGAATAATAATATTGTGATAATATTGTGATATACAGAACATACATATAGTCTATGACACCTACAGCATAGATATACCCAAGAGACACACACATACATAATGTATCCATATATCGCCTGTCTTTTTAAAAATAGCAAGGCAAATTACCACCAGGGAATAAAGTACACAGAGCTGACCAAAATAGGCCTGGTAGCCTGCAGGCCATCTAATGCATCCAGTGTATTTCTTCCCTCAGCTTCAAACTTGGTGAAGCAACTCTTTTGGTTTACTTATACAGAAATGTGCCAAACAGGCTTCCATATCTCTTAAGCTTAAGAAAAGGCCTCTCTTTGAAGCAGCAGAGTTCATCTCTGGCTGTGATGGCTACGATGCTTTAATAAGGCTCAGCTAATGGAAGCTCTTGTCCTAGCTGGGTGTACTTGGGCCCAGCCAGAGCAGGACTCTCAGGGACGGTACCGCTTCTCCAGGGTGCTGGACACGGCTCATTTGCTGGTGCATCCAGGCATAAGGAGGGCCCCTGCCTCTCCCTGTAGAGGGGCGTGTGGCCGCGTGGGCGTGTGAGAGAGGGGGGAAAAGGAAAGGGAAAAAGAAAAGAGAGAGGAGGGGGAAAGAGGGAGAGAAACAGAGAGAAGTGTGACGGAGAAATCTGCCCAGGAACTGTCCTCCACGCCTCAGGCTGCTGCGGGTGAGCGAGAGTCAAAACCACACAAAGGGAGGCCAATTGTTGCCGAAATGCGGGATATTACAGTCCCGTTTGTTTTGCTGGACGGGCGGAGGCCTATTGTTTCAAGCGCGTGTCTGCGCGGCTACGGCAGCACGACGGGGTCAAGCTGTGGACGCGGGCGCGTAGCGGCACGGCAGAACTCGGACGTGCACAGGGAAGGAGGTGAGGGAGCTGTGGAGCGAATCACTCGGAGAAATTGTTAACCGAGTCTCCGCCACCACCCCCCTATCTCCATCTCTCCTCAGGCAATCCCACAATGCACCTCCTTCTCTCCCCAGGCAATCCCACAATGCACTTGCTTGTTATCATCGGTAATAGTAAGACGACGTAAGTGAGCGTGGGAGCATGCGCCTCGTCCTCGTGAACTCCCCACCCCTCGCACAAAGCAAATTAACGCATTAATGACTCCCGAGCTGGGAGAACGGAGGAGAGACACCTGCGTAGGGGTCACGTCGAGTGGAAGAGCGAGTGGTTCCAACGCTCGCCACATCGCAGCTCTCCGAAGAGCAGGCCGGTGTTCACCCTCCACTCTAGCACCGCGTGGGATGACAATACCAACGCCAAAGTCAGAGGGGAGCCAAAGTCTCCCCGACACGCAGCCAAGATGGGGGCAAGGAGATCTGATTAGTTGTGATGCTGGGATTTTGAATTGAGTTGTCAGGAACTTGAGTTCAGAAGGCAAGAGCTCGAGTTGATAAAGTGGGAACTTCAGTTGATTGTTAATTGAGAAGGCGGGAACTTGAGCTGAGATATGCTGGGATTTTGAGTTGATATGCTAGGATTTTGAGTTGAGATATGTTGGGATTTTGAATTGAAATCCTGAGATTTTGAGTTGAGAAACTAGGATTTTGATATCAGAAGCTGGAATTTTGAGTTAAGAACCTGGGATCTTGAGTTAAGAACCTGGGATTTTGAGTTGAGATGCTGGGATTTATTGGTAGGAGGAGCTGATAAAGCTGACCCTGGAGTCATCATGGAGACAGTGAGGGAGACAAGAGAGAGAAAAAGACAGAAGGAGAACTCAGTGAGAATAAGAGGTAGGAACAGAGAAAAAAAAGTGGAGAGAGAAGAGAACGAGAACAAGAGGAAGAGACAGAAAAGAAAGAGTCAGCAAGACAAAGAACCAGGGAGAGAGGGGGAACAAGAGACAGATTATCACAAAAAGATCATAGTCCGATTCCTACAGCAGCTCACGCGGTGGGACTCCCATTATCATGCAGCTCTGTTTAATTACTTTCAGACTGACGCTTCCTCATGGCGTAATGATGCGTGCAGCCTCACTAATGTCTGAGCTGCGAAGAAACGAATAGCCGAGCCCTTCACATCCATCGCAGGCTACAGCAGAACCTCATTAAGCAAAGGTGCTGTGGTGTTGCTCCACCTGGGAAAACCCACAGGCTGCGAGGAGGGGTCTCCATCATGGCGCGCCCACAGTGTGGGGTGTGGCGGTGGTTGGGGGGGGGGGGGGGGGGGGGCAGCCAGCCGACGAATGGGAACATGGCAGCGCTGCCTCGGACATCCCCTCTGTGATCCTTGTAATTGTCTTTCAACGCGTCAATGGTGGCAGGGGAGAGAAAGGATCGAGCCGTCGCCGGCGTACGTCACCGAAGCTCCCTTCACCGAAGCTCCCTTCACCGAAGCTCCCTTCACCGAAGCTCCCTTCACCGAAGCTCCCTTCACCGTGGTCCCTTCACCGAAGCTCCCTTCACCGAAGCTCCCTTCACCGAAGCTCCCTTCACCGAAGCTCCCTTCACCGAAGCTCCCTTCACCGTGGTCCGTCCGTCCCTGTACCACCGCATCGAATTAACCCCAGAGGTTATATTCATTAATAAAAACGAGATAAGAAATTATTACTTGAGCACTTTGTATGCTGTCAGGTGGCCCGGGTACCGAAAAAAAGAGACAACCAAAATTTGTAGATCAATTGGGTGCTTGA